>NW_027461844.1:600000-825411 GCF_050947455.1 Rhinoderma darwinii | reverse complement strand
ATTACACTCATACATTATATACCTACCTGCACTCATTATATTACACTCATCCATTATATACCTACCTGCACTCACTATATTACACTCATCCATTATATACCTACCTGCACTCACTATATTACACTCATACATTATATACCTACCTGCACTCATTATATTACACTCATACATTATATACCTACCTGCACTCATTATATTACACTCATCCTTTATATACCTACCTGCACTCATTATATTACACTCATCCATTATATACCTACCTATCTGCACTCACTATATTACACTCATCCAATATATACCTACCTATCTGCACTCACTATATTACACTCATCCAATATATACCTACCTATCTGCACTCACTATATTACACTCATCCATTATATACCTACCTGCACTTACTATATTACACTCATCCATTATATACCTACCTGCACTCATTATATTACACTCAACCATTATATACCTACCTGCACTCACTATATTACACTCATACATTATATACCTACCTGCACTCATTATATTACACTCATACATTATATACATACCTTCCTACCTGCACTCACTATATTACACTCATCCATTATATACCTACCTGCACTCACTATATTACACTCATCCATTATATACCTACCTGCACTCACTATATTACACTCATCCAATATATACCTACCTATCTGCACTCACTATATTACACTCATCCATTATATACCTACCTATCTGCACTCACTATATTACACTCATCCATTATATACCTACCTATCTGCACTCACTATATTACACTCATACATTATATACCTACCTATCTGCACTCACTATATTACACTCATCCATTATATACCTACCTATCTGCACTGACTATATTACACTCATCCATTATATACCTATCTGCACTCACTATATTACACTCATCCATTATATACCTACCTGCACTAATTATATTACACTCATACATTATATACCTACCTGCACTCATTATATTACACTCATCCATTATATACCTACCTATCTGCACTCACTATATTACACTCATCCATTATATACCTACCTATCTGCACTCACTATATTACACTCATACATTATATACCTACCTATCTGCACTCACTATATTACACTCATCCATTATATACCTACCTATCTGCACTGACTATATTACACTCATCCATTATATACCTACCTGCACTCACTATATTACACTCATCCATTATATACCTACCTGCACTCATTATATTACACTCATACATTATATACCTACCTGCACTCATTATATTACACTCATCCATTATATACCTACCTGCACTCATTATATTACACTCATACATTATATACCTACCTGCACTCATTATATTACACTCATCCATTATATACCTACCTGCACTCATTATATTACACTCATCCATTATATACCTACCTGCACTCACTATATTACACTCATACATTATATACCTACCTGCACTCATTATATTACACTCATACATTATACACCTACCTGCACTCATTATATTACACTCATCCATTATATACCTACCTGCACTCACTATATTACACTAATCCATGATATACCTACCTGCACTCACTATATTACACTCATACATTATATACCTACCTGCAATCACTATATTACACTCATACACTATATACCTACCTGCACTCATTATATTACACTCATCCATTATATACCTACCTGCACTCACTATATTACACTCATCCATTATATACCTACCTATCTGCACTCACTATATTACACTCATCCATTATATACCTACCTGCACTCACTATATTACACTCATACATTATATACCTACCTGCACTCATTATATTACACTCATCCATTATATACATACCTGCACTCACTATATTACACTCATCCATTATATACCTACCTATCTGCACTCACTATATTACACTCATCCATTATATACCTACCTGCACTCATTATATTACACTCATACTTTATATACCTACCTGCACTCACTATATTACACTCATCCATTATATACCTACCTGCACTCACTATATTACACTCATCCAATATATACCTACCTATCTGCACTCACTATATTACACTCATCCATTATATACCTACCTATCTGCACTCACTATATTACACTCATCCATTATATACCTACCTATCTGCACTCACTATATTACACTCATACATTATATACCTACCTATCTGCACTCACTATATTACACTCATCCATTATATACCTACCTATCTGCACTGACTATATTACACTCATCCATTATATACCTATCTGCACTCACTATATTACACTCATCCATTATATACCTACCTGCACTCATTATATTACACTCATACATTATATACCTACCTGCACTCATTATATTACACTCATCCATTATATACCTACCTATCTGCACTCACTATATTACACTCATCCATTATATACCTACCTATCTGCACTCACTATATTACACTCATCCATTATATACCTACCTATCTGCACTGACTATATTACACTCATCCATTATATACCTATCTGCACTCACTATATTACACTCATCCATTATATACCTACCTGCACTCATTATATTACACTCATACATTATATACCTACCTGCACTCATTATATTACACTCATCCATTATATACATACCTGCACTCATTATATTACACTCATACATTATATACCTACCTGCACTCATTATATTACACTCATCCATTATATACCTACCTGCACTCATTATATACCTACCTGCACTCATTATATTACACTCATCAATTATATACCTACCTGCACTCATTATATTACACTCATCCATTATATACCTACCTGCACTCATTATATTACACTCATACATTATATACCTACCTGCACTCACTATATTACACTCATACATTATATACCTACCTGCACTCATTATATTACACTCATACATTATAAACCTACCTGCACTCACTATATTACACTCATACATTATATACCTACCTGCACTCATTATATTACACTCATCCATTATATACCTACCTGCACTCACTATATTACACTAATCCATTATATACCTACCTGCACTCACTATATTACACTCATACATTATATACCTACCTGCACTCACTATATTACACTCATACACTATATACCTACCTGCACTCATTATATTACACTCATCCATTATATACCTACCTGCACTCACTATATTACACTCATCCATTATATACCTACCTATCTGCACTCACTATATTACACTCATCCATTATATACCTACCTGCACTCATTATATTACACTCATACATTATATACCTACCTGCACTCACTATATTACACTCATCCATTATATACCTATCTGCACTCACTATATTACACTCATCCATTATATACCTACCTGCACTCACTATATTACTCTCATCCATTATATACCTACCTGCACTCACTATATTACACTCATCCAATATATGCCTACCTATCTGCACTCACTATATTACACTCATCCAATATATACCTACCTATCTGCACTCACTATATTACACTCATACATTATATACCTACCTGCACTCATTATATTACACTCATCCATTATATACCTACCTGCACTCACTATATTACACTCATACATTATATACCTACCTGCACTCATTATATTACACTCATCCATTATATACCTACCTGCACTCACTATATTACACTCATCCATTATATACCTACCTATCTGCACTCACTATATTACACTCATCCATTATATACCTATCTGCACTCACTATATTACACTCATCCATTATATAACTACCTGCACTCACTATATTACTCTCATCCATTATATACCTACCTGCACTCACTATATTACACTCATCCAATATATACCTACCTATCTGCACTCACTATATTACACTCATCCAATATATACCTACCTATCTGCACTCACTATATTACACTCATACATTATATACCTACCTGCACTCACTATATTACACTCATCCATTATATACCTACCTGCACTCACTATATTACACTCATCCATTATATACCTACCTATCTGCACTCACTATATTACACTCATACATTATATACCTACCTGCACTCATTATATTACACTCATCCATTATATACCTACCTGCACTCACTATATTACACTCATACTTTATATACCTACCTGCACTCACTATATTACACTCATCCATTATATACCTACCTGCACTCACTATATTACACTCATCCAATATATACCTACCTATCTGCACTCACTATATTACACTCATCCATTATATACCTACCTATCTGCACTCACTATATTACACTCATCCATTATATACCTACCTATCTGCACTCACTATATTACACTCATACATTATATACCTACCTATCTGCACTCACTATATTACACTCATCCATTATATACCTACCTATCTGCACTGACTATATTACACTCATCCATTATATACCTATCTGCACTCACTATATTACACTCATCCATTATATACCTACCTGCACTCATTATATTACACTCATACATTATATACCTACCTGCACTCATTATATTACACTCATACATTATATACCTACCTGCACTCACTATATTACACTCATCCATTATATACCTACCTGCACTCATTATATTACACTCATCCATTATATACCTACCTATCTGCACTCACTATATTACACTCATCCATTATATACCTACCTATCTGCACTCACTATATTACACTCATCCATTATATACCTACCTATCTGCACTCACTATATTACACTCATACATTATATACCTACCTATCTGCACTCACTATATTACACTCATCCATTATATACCTACCTGCACTCACTATATTACACTCATCCATTATATACCTACCTGCACTCATTATATTACACTCATACATTATATACCTACCTGCACTCACTATATTACACTCATCCATTATATACCTACCTGCACTCATTATATTACACTCATCCATTATATACCTACCTGCACTCATTATATTACACTCATCCATTATATACCTACCTATCTGCACTCACTATATTACACTCATCCATTATATACCTACCTATCTGCACTCACTATATTACACTCATCCATTATATACCTACCTATCTGCACTCACTATATTACACTCATACATTATATACCTACCTATCTGCACTCACTATATTACACTCATCCATTATATACCTACCTATCTGCACTGACTATATTACACTCATCCATTATATACCTATCTGCACTCACTATATTACACTCATCCATTATATACCTACCTGCACTCATTATATTACACTCATCCATTATATACCTACCTGCACTCATTATATTACACTCATCCATTATATACCTACCTGCACTCACTATATTACACTCATACATTATATACCTACCTGCACTCATTATATTACACTCATACATTATACACCTACCTGCACTCACTATATTACACTCATACATTATATACCTACCTGCACTCATTATATTACACTCATCCATTATATACCTACCTGCACTCACTATATTACACTAATCCATTATATACCTACCTGCACTCACTATATTACACTCATACATTATATACCTACCTGCACTCACTATATTACACTCATACACTATATACCTACCTGCACTCATTATATTACACTCATCCATTATATACCTACCTGCACTCACTATATTACACTCATCCATTATATACCTACCTATCTGCACTCACTATATTACACTCATCCATTATATACCTACCTGCACTCATTATATTACACTCATACATTATATACCTACCTGCACTCACTATATTACACTCATCCATTATATACCTATCTGCACTCACTATATTACACTCATCCATTATATACCTACCTGCACTCACTATATTACTCTCATCCATTATATACCTACCTGCACTCACTATATTACACTCATCCAATATATACCTACCTATCTGCACTCACTATATTACACTCATCCAATATATACCTACCTATCTGCACTCACTATATTACACTCATACATTATATACCTACCTGCACTCACTATATTACACTCATCCATTATATACCTACCTGCACTCACTATATTACACTCATCCATTATATACCTACCTATCTGCACTCACTATATTACACTCATACATTATATACCTACCTGCACTCATTATATTACACTCATCCATTATATACCTACCTGCACTCACTATATTACACTCATACATTATATACCTACCTGCACTCATTATATTACACTCATACATTATATACCTACCTGCACTCATTATATTACACTCATCCATTATATACCTACCTGCACTCACTATATTACACTCATACATTATATACCTACCTGCACTCATTATATTACACTCATCCATTATATACCTACCTGCACTCACTATATTACACTCATACATTATATACCTACCTGCACTCATTATATTACACTCATACATTATATACCTACCTGCACTCACTATATTACACTCATCCATTATATACCTACCTGCACTCACTATATTACACTCATCCATTATATACCTATCTGCACTCATTATATTACACTCATCCATTATATACCTACCTGCACTCACTATATTACTCTCATCCATTATATACCTACCTGCACTCACTATATTACACTCATCCAATATATACCTACCTGCACTCACTATATTACACTCATCCATTGTATACCTACCTGCACTCACTATATTACACTCATCCAATATATACCTACCTATCTGCACTCACTATATTACACTCATCCAATATATACCTACCTATCTGCACTCACTATATTACACTCATCCAATATATACCTACCTATCTGCACTCACTATATTACACTCATCCAATATATACCTACCTATCTGCACTCACTATATTACACTCATCCATTATATACCTACCTGCACTCACTATATTACACTCATCCATTATATACCTACCTGCACTCACTATATTACACTCATCCATTATATACCTACCTGCACTCATTATATTACACTCATCCATTATATACCTACCTGCACTCACTATATTACACTCATATATTATATACCTACCTGCACTCATTATATTACACTCATCCAATATATACCTACCTATCTGCACTCACTATATTACACTCATACATTATATACCTACCTGCACTCACTATATTACACTCATCCATTATATACCTATCTGCACTCACTATATTACACTCATCCATTATATACCTACCTACCCAAACTCACTAATTTACACTCATCTATTATATACTTATTTGCACTCACTAAATAACACACTTCCATTTTACACAAACCTACCCACACTCACTATATTATACTCATCCATTACCATTTATATGGCCTCTTTAGGGCTCTATTTGTTTTGACCCTTTTCTAGGGCATCTGTTTTTGGCCACACGCAGGCACCATTTCAGTGGTCCTCGGGCACTATTTATACAGTCCTTACTCGGGAACCATTTCTATGGTCTTCATCTAGGTACCATTTATTTGGCCTCTTTAGAGCTCTCTTTGCTTTAGCCCTTTTCTAGGGCATCATCATCTGTTGCTGGCCACTTGCAGGCACCATTACAGTGGTCCTCGGGCACTATTTATATAGTCCTTACTCAGGAACCATTTCTATGGTCTTCATCTAGGTACCATTTATTTGGCCTCTTTAGGGCTCTCTTTGTTTTGGCCCTTTTCTAGGGCATCATCTCTTTTTGGCCACACACAGGCACCATTTCAGTGGTCCTCGGGCACTATTTATATGGTCCTTTCTCGGGCACCATTTCTATGGTCCTCATTTGGGTACCATTTATTTTGGCCTCTTTAGGGCTCTATTTGTTTTGACCCTTTTCTAGGGCATCTGTTTTTGGCCACACGCAGGCACCATTTCAGTGGTCCTTGGGCACTATTTATACAGTCCTTACTCGGGAACCATTTCTATGGTCTTTATCTAGGTACCATTTATTTGGCCTCTTTAGGGCTCTCTTTGTTTTGGCCCTTTTCTAGGGCATCACCTGTTTTTGGCCACACGCAGGCACCATTTCAGTGGTCCTCGGGCACTATTTATATGGTCCTTTCCTTGGCACCATTTCTATGGTCCTCATTTGGGTACCATTTATTTTGGCCTCTTTAGAGCTCTCTTTGTTTTGGCCCTTTTCTAGGGCAACATCTCGTTGTAACCTGTCATCTACAGCGTAATCTCGCGAGATTACGCTGTGCTCTGCTGTAACTACCATAGACACATTAACGAAGTGCAGAGATTGTGAATAGACATCCCGTGGAATGTCTATTCACTGTCTAAACACTTCAGTATTGTTAATGTGTTAGTATAAGACAGCACATAGCGATCTAAAAGGATCCCTATGCGCTGTGTAAATGAATGGAGAGGAGTGCATGACGCTGATTGGTCAGCGTCATACACTCCCCTGTACAACGCCCACTTGGTCTGAAGTAAAAACACGCCCACTTGGGCATTAAGACACTCATTAGCATAAATCTAAAATCGCTAATAAAGTGGTGAAAATAGATCGTTTTTTTTAATAGAAAGCATTACTGTCACCTACATTACAGCGCCAATCTCCTTATGTATGAGATAGGGCACTTATAATGTGGTGACAGAGCCTCTTTAACCCCTTCCTGCTGTGGCCACTTTTGACCTTCCTGACAGAGCCTCATTTTTCAAATCTGACATGTTTCAATTTATGTGGTAATAACTCCGGAATGCTTTTACCTATCCAAGCGATTCTGAGATTGTTTTCTCGGGACACATTGGACTTTATGTTACTGGCAAAATTTGCCCGATACATTCAGTATTTAATTGTGAAAAACACCAAAATTTTGCGAAAAAAGGCAAAAATTATCATTTTTCTCAATTTAAATGTATCTGCTTGTAAGACAGGCAGTTATACCACACAAAAATGCTGCTAATTAACATCCCCCATATGTCTACATTAGATTGGCATCGTTTTTTGAACATCCTTTTATTTTTCTAGGACATTATAAGACTTTGAACTTTAGCAGCAATTTCTCACATTTTCAAGAAAATTTCAAAATGCTATTTTTACAGGGGCCAGTTCAGTTGTGAAGCGGCTTTGAGGTCATTGGCTTTTAGAAACCCCCAATAAGTCACCCCATTTTAAAAACTGCACCCCTCAAAGTATTCAAAACAGCATTTAGAAAGTTTCTTAACCCTTTAGACATTTCACAGGAATTAAGGCAAACTAGAGGTGAAATTTACAAAGTTCATTATTTTTTTCCAGAAATTCATTTTGAATCCATTTTTTTTGTACCACAGAAGGTTTTACCAGAGAAATGCCACACAATATTTATTGCCCAGGTTCTGTGGCCCACATGTGGCCCTAGTGCGGTAATGGACTGAAGCACCGGCCTCCGAAGCAAAGTAGCACCTAGTGGATTTTGGGGTCTCCTTTTTATTAGAATATATTTTAGGCACCATGTCAGCTTTGAAGAGGTCTTGTGGAACTAAAACAGTGGAAACCCCCCAAAAGTGACCCCATTTGGGAAACTACACCCTTCGAGGAATTTATTTAGGGGTGTAGCAAGCATTTTTACCTGCCAGTTTTTTTGCAAAAATTTTTGGAACTAAGCCATGAAAATGAAAATCTACATTTTTTCAAATAAAATGTAGGTTTAGCTAATTTTTTTTCATTTCCAAAAGAACTAAAGTAGAAAAAGCACCACAACATTTGTAGAGCAATTTCTCCCGAGTAAAACAATACCCCACATGTGGTAATAAATGGTTGTTTGGACACACGGCAGGGCTGAGAAGGGATGGAGCGCTATTTGGCTCTTGGAGCTCAAATTTAGCAGGATTGGTTTGCGGAGGCCATGTCACATTTGCAAAGCCCCTGAGGGGACAAAACAGTGGAAACCCCCAACAAGTGACCCCATTTTGGAAACTACACCCCATGAGGAAATTATCTAGGGGTACAGTGAGCAGTTTGACCCTACAGGCGTTTTACAGAACTTATTGGAAGTAGGCCGTAAAAATGAAAATCTTAATTTTTTCAAAGAAAATGTAGGTTTAGCTAATTTTTTTTTCATTTCCACAAGGACTAAAGGAGAAAAAGCACCGTAACATTTGTAAAGCAATTTCTCCCGAGTAAAACAATACCCCACATGTGGTCATAAACATCTGTTTGGACACACGGTAGGGCTCAGAATGGAAGGAGCACCATTTGGAGTTTGGAATGGTTTCTGGGCGCCATGTCACATTTGCTGAGCCCCTGTAGTACTAGTAGGCATTTGTGTTGCACATGATTAGAAATTCCCATGTAGCCCCAACCTAAAGCATAAAGTTCCTTCATGGGCAAAGCTGCCAACAAAAATAGGTATTTCCCATGATGCAGTAAAGTGATTTGGAAGGATATGGGGGCTGTAGATGGGATCTGCTCCCAATCGTACACGCATTCTCATATGTCTCACTATAGAGACTCTCTTCATGTAAGGGGCGGACATTACAAGATATCTGCAACCCCGGCATTATTCCCCATGTAGAAGATCATTCCCACAAAAATCCTTCATGTGTCTACAACTGTCCATAAAAGAGAGTCATTCATTCCTAAGTATGTCACCAATCTTTCCTGATTACGCCATTTTATGGGTGCAACACGTCGGGCCATGTGTAGCAGTATACATATATACTCTATGTGAATAACGCAGACAACACATTCATATTAAATAGTCACCTACCTCTTGTAACTTACCTGTTCACCACATAGGAGTATGACTGATGACATCATATGAAGACACGTCATCTCTAAAAAGGGAAGAAAAAACAGTAAATAGATTGTAAATAAAAATAATAATTCTCAGTTAGAAAAATCTGCCTCAAAATTCATTCAGGAATGGAAAATCTGCCTGCAAATTCTTGCCGCTATTTTCGTGGCCTTTTTCGCTGCATTTTTCAGGTAAAAAACGGCTCGAAAAACTCTTTCTCTGCCTTCCATCGATTTCAATGGGATGTCAGAGGCGGAACCGCGGCAAGAAAGAGCATGCAGCTTTCTTGTAACACGAGCGGCTGAAATCCGCCGCGGAAAAAAACGCCTCCACCTCCCATTGAAATCAATGGGAGGCGGTTTGGGACTTTTTTTGACATTAAATCTGATACGGTTTCCGCATCAAAAAACTGTGTGAACTGGGCCTTACAGATGTGTTAACCCTTAACTTGCATCAAGTTATACAATGTATCATAATACCAATTCAATACAATCTCGTGCCATCTAGCAAAAAAAAGCAACGTACACTTGTTTTTAACATGGGAGTCTATGGGCGACATATGGCATCCGTCCGAGTAAATACTTTCTTTTACATCTTCGTTTAACATCTCGCGCCATACATCTCGGGTTAGGCCCCATGCACATGACCGTATTTTCATCTATCCGTAAATACTGTCTGTAAATACGAATCCGTAGTCATCCGTAACGTATCCGTATATATATGGAACGGTATCCGCAAATACGGTCTGTAGTGCATCCGTATTTGATCCGTATATACGGATACGTAAAAAAAAGGGAGGCTGCAAATGATGTCACCAACATGTTGCTTAGCAACACTTCTGTAAATACGGATGGTTTACGGATACACATCGGTAGCCGTCCGTATATACGGAAGCGCCCATAGGCTTCTATGGGAGAGTGGCAGGTTCTATCATTTTTTCAGCAAAAATACAGAAAGGTGTCCGTGGCCAATAGAAATGAATGGGTCCGTAATTACGGATGAAAAATACGGTCGTGTGCACGGGGCCGAAGACATAAGATAAGGAAGGACACTTCTGTATATCTGCCCAGAGAAAACCCAGACAACTGTTGTCACCCAAATTGTCCACCCTCCTGAATGGCAAGACTGCTCAGTAATGTAACGCTACAGTATGGTGAGGTGACATATCACTTCATAACTAGACAGATTTACTATTTATATAGAGATGTGATCAAATCAATGCTACGGGGGCTGAAGGGGGGCAGAAAAGAAGAACGTTTTGCTTCGGAGTTATTTCCTGTTAACCCTTTCCTGTCGCTGCACTGGCTATTTATGTAAAGGAAAGGGTATTTAAATATGGCGCCTGCTCAGAAGCAGAGCGGGCGTCATAGCCGCTGGGTCTCTGCTGTGTAACACCGGCTCACACGCGGCAAGATGGCGGGAGCCGGTGTGTTCCTCTAGCAGCTGGCCGCCTTGTGAACGCTCCCAGCCCCGCTATAGGAAGATTGCTATTAGGACCTTCCTGTGGCAGGTCTCAATAACGAAGCACTGATTTCACCATAGACTGCAATACTGTGATATTGCAGTCTATGGCACAAGCGATCCAATGATCGCAGGTACAAATCCTCTAGAGGGGCTAAAAAAACAATAAAAATAATTCCCTAGATCACAATATAAAAATAAACATAAACACATTAGGTATTCCTGCGTCCGAAAATACCCAAGCTATAATAATATAAAAATATTTATCCAATACGGTGAACGCCGTAGCGTGAAAAAAGATTTAAAAATGTCTGAATCGCTGTTTTTTTGCCACTACAACCGCCCACAAAACTGAATGAAGTGTTTGAAATGCCCGACATTCCCCAAAATGGTATCAATAAAAACCACATCTTTCCACGTACAAAAAGACGCCTTACACAGCCCTGTACACAGAAATATAAAAACGTTATTATGGGGGTCACAATTTGGTGCAAATATTTTTTTCAAACATTGTATTTTTTTTAAAGGTAATAAAACATAACGAAAACGATATAAATTTGGTATCACCGCGATCGCACTGACCCTCAGAATAAAGGTAACACGTCACTTTCACTGTACAGTGAACACCGTATAAACGAAATCCATAAGAAAATGCCGGCCTGCTGTTTTTTTCCAATTCCACTCCATTCTAAAAAAAATGTTTCCAGCTTCCCAGTACATCACACATAATATTAACCCCTTCCCTCTTTAGCCACTTTTGACCTTCCTGACAGAGCCTCATTTTTAAAATCTGACATGTTTCCCTTTATGTGGTAATAACTTCGGAATGCTTTCACCTATCCTAGCGATTCTGAGATTGTTTTCTCGTGACACATTGGACTTTATGTTACTGGCAATATTTGCTCGATACATACAGTATATAAATTAGCATTTTTCTAAATTTAAATGTATCTGCTTGTAAGACAGATAGTAATACCACACACAATTATTGCTAATTAACATCCCCCATATGTCATTTTAAAAACTTCAACCCTCAAAGTATTCAAAACAGCATTTAGAAAGTTTCTTAACCCTTTAGACGTTTCACAGGAATTAAACAAAAGTAGAGGTGAAATTTACAAACAAAATTTTTTGTTGTTGCAGAAATTAATTTTGAATCCATTTTTTTTGTAACACAAAGTTTAACCAGAGAAATGCAACTCAATATTTATTGCCCAGGTTCTGCAGTTTTAGGAAATATCCCACATGTGGCCGTAGCGTGCTACTGGACTGAAGCACCGGCCTCAGAAGCAAAGGAACACCTAGTGGATTTTGGGGTCTCCTTTTTATTAGAATATATTTTAGGCTTCACGTCAGTTTTGCAGGGCTCTTGTGGTACCAAAACAGTGGAAACCCCCCAAAAGTGACCCCATTTGGGAAACTACACCCCTCGAAGGAATTTATTTAGGGGTATAGTGAGCATTTTGACCGGACAGTTTTTTTGCAGACATTTTTTGGAAGTAGGCTGTGAAAATGCAAATCTACATTCTTTCAAATAAAATGTAGGTTTAGCTAATTTTTTTTTATTTCCAAAAGGACTAAAGGAGAAAAAGCACCGTAACATTTGTAAAGCGATTTCTCCCGAGTAAAACAATACTCCACATGCGGTCATACATGGCTGTTTGGACACACGGCAGGGCTTAGAAGGGAAAGAGCGATATTTGACTTTTGGAGCTCAAATTTAGCTGGAATGGTTTGCGGAGGCCATGTCACATTTGCAAAGCCCCTGAGGGACCAAAACAGTGGAAACCCCCCACAAGTGGCCCCATTTTGGAAACTGCACCCCTTGAGGAAATTATAGAGGGGTATAGTGAGCATTTTGACACTGCAGGTTTTTTGCAGAAATTATTGGAAGTAGGCCCTGAAAATGAAAATCTACATTCTTTCAAAGAAAATGTAGGTTTAGCTAATTTTTTCTAATTTCCACAAGAACTGAAGGAGAAAAAGCAGCGCAAAATTTGTAAAGCAATTTCTCCCGAGAACGGCAATACCCCATATGTGGTTATAAACTCATTTTGCTGGATTGGTTTCTGGTCGCTATGTCGCATTTGCAAAACCCCTGTGGGACCAAAACAGTGGAAACCCCCCAAAAGGGATCCCCATTTTGGAAACTACACCCCTCAATGCATTTACCTAGTGGTGTAGTGAGCATGTTAACCCTGCAGCTGTTTTGCATCAATTTGTGTGCACTCGATATTGCAGAGTGAAAATGGGATTTTTTTCCATAGATATGCCAATATGTGGTGCCCAGCTTGTGCCACCATAACAAGACAGCTCTCTAATTATTATGCTGTGTTTCCCGGTTTTAGAATCACCCTACATGGGGCTCTAATCTTTTGCCTGGACATTTGACAGGGCTCATTGAGAGAGTACCATGCGAAATTGAGGCCTAATTTGGTGATTTACACAGAATTGGTTCACAATTGCAGAGGCTCAGATGGGAAATAATAAAATAAACCCCCCAGAAGTGACCCCATTTTAGAAACTACACCCCTCAAGGCATTTAGTAAGGGGTGTAGTGAGCATTTTCACCCCACAGGTTTTTTCCATAAATAAATGTGCTGCGTATGGTGCAAAGTAAAAATACAAATTTTTCCCCAGAATTGCCAATTCAGTGGCAAGTATGTCGTGCCCAGCTTATGCCACTGTAGACACACACCCCAAAAATTGTTAAAAGGATTCTCCCGGGTATGGCGGCACCATATATGTGGAAGTAAACTGCTGTTTGGGCACACTGTAGGGCTCAGATGGGTGGGAGCGCCATTTGGCTTTTGAAGCGTAGATTTTGCTTGGTAGTAGATTTGTTTGATCTGGTGTTTCCATTTATAATGTGGGGCATATGTGAGCTGGGCAGAGTACATCAGGGACATAGTCAGGTGGCATAATAATGGGGTAAAAAAAACTATAAAATGATCCATAGATGTGTGTTACGCTGTGACACAATCCTTTCTGCACAGGCCGGTGTCGCACTGATATATGGCGTCCTTTCTTATGCCCCTTTTGGTCCACACTCCGCACCTTTGCAGTTTGTGGAATTTTGCTGTGAAGTGTTGTCCTGGTATAATACGGGCACCCTCGCTTCCAGTAGATATGTTTGGGCCCTCCCCTTCCTGGTTCCCTAATTTGAGGGCCCTGATAAATCGTGTCTTGAAACAGAAGAAATGTTCCCCTCGGGCACAACTGCATATTTTTATTTCCTGACTTATTGGAGCCATAACTCATTTTATTTTTCATAGACGTAGCGGTATGAGGGCTGTTTTTTGAGGGACGAGCTGTAGTTATTATTGGTACCATTTTGGGGTACATGCGACTTTTTGATCACCTTTTATCCTATTTTTTGAGAGGCAAGGTGACCAAGAAACAGCAATTCTGCCATAGTTTTTTTAGGTTTTTTTTTATACAGCATTCACCAAGCATTATAAATTACCTGTTAACTTTATTCTGCGGGTCGGTACGATTCCAGCGATACCTAATTTATGGCACTTTTTTATGTTTTACAACTTTTAATATATTTTGTACAACTTTTTTTCACATTTTTTTACACTTTACTTTAAGGTCCAACTGTCAGATTTTTTTTTCTAATACATTGCACTAACTACGTAGTGCAATGTATTAGATCTGTCAGTCATTCACTGACAGCAAGCCGAGTAGGCTTCGCCTCCGAGCGGGGCCTAATCGGCTTCCGTAATGGCAAACAGGAGGCCATTGTTAGGTCTCCTGGTGTCATAGTAGCAGTCGGCAGTTGTGCGATTGCAGGGCACAGCTGCCGATCTGCTAGCAACCACAAAGATCCAGCGATCGGATCCGATCGCTGCATCTGAGGGGTTAATGGCAGGGATCGGAGCTAGCTCCGGTTCCTGCCGTTACTGGTGGATGTCAGCTGTAACATAAAGCTGATATCCACCGCTGATGGCGCCGGCTCATCTCCTGAGCCGGCGCCATCTTGCCGGCAGCTACGGAGGCCTTTCAGGCCACGCCTCCGGGCAGGGGCTGGAAGTTTTCCGTGCTAGGCACACCGTGAGGCCACTATTAGGCCTCCGGTTGCCATTGCAGCCACCGACACCCCAGCGATTTCATTGCTGGGGTGTCGATGAGATGCAAACACCTTTAATGTAGCCATCGCTTTTGACGGCTGCATTTAAGGGGTTAATGTCGGGGATCGAAGTTAACTTCGGTCCCGCCGTTACAGCAGGATGTCAGCTGTCAGATACAGCTGAAATCTGGGGATGATGGCACCGACTCTGCTTCTGAGCCGGTGCCAAAAATTTGGCGTAAGTATACGACATTTTGCGGGAAGCACTGGCTTTCCATGTCGTATACTTACGACAAATGCGGGAAGGGGTTAAATAGCACCATTAGAAAGTACAACTTGTCCCGTAAAAATGAAACCCACACATGGCCGTGTCAACGAAAAAATAAAAAAAAGTTATAACTCTTTGAAGGCAGGGCGGAAAAAAAAAGCATAAAAACGAAAATCAGTCTGGTCCTTAAAGGGTTAAAGGGCTATTCCAGTTTCTGCGAATAAAAAATATTTTTTGTATAAAGGAAAGATATAACATTTTTCAATATACTTTCTGTATTATTTCCTTACGATTTTAAGATCTCTGCTTGCTGTCATTGAATAGTAATGTAATTATTTTTTTTACTTACATTGGATAAAAATCTGTCAGATGTCAGACCCCAAAATTAAATTCAGACCCCAGACCAGAGCCCTAAATTAATTCAGACCCCGATATTAATACGGTCTCTAGACCAGACACCTGAATATATTCAGACCCCTGACTAGACCCCAAATTCAATTAAGACACCAGACCCAGAGCGGCCATTAGTAGTATCTGGGCCCTGTACTGACAAATGGTTAGGGCCCCTTTGGCTCCCAACCTCCATTGTTTACTTTTGGTGGAGACTTGGGTATTACATGATCCTGCTCCAGTATAATAATTGGGGGATCCCCACACACAGAGCTCCTTGATTTGTGGGTTTATATTGCAGTTCTGTGCTAGAAACAAGTGCTGAATTATCAGAGTGTCTGGATTATTGGATGCCGGATTAAAGGAATTACACTCTATGTTTATATTAACACACAAGCTGTAGACATATGAACATTATATACACAACATATATACAGCGTGGCTGCGGGGGGGGGGGGGCTGCTCTGTGTAATGACGGCCATGTGGTGTAATAGTGTATATGGACAGGGGGTGTATAAGGCAGACAGACCCTATAAGTGAGCAGGTGAGAGGGGTAAAGACAAGGAGCATTGTGGGTAAACCAGTGGGCGGACAGGTGTGAAGCTCCACCCCCGCTCTCACCTGTCTTACAGGAAACCTCCGGCCACAGATGAAGACTTCCCAGCGCTCCTGAATCCTCCGCTGCGGTATCTGGGTGACGTCTTTCTGTTCAGGGCTCGGCCGTTTGCTGTACTGACGTCTCCTGCCTCCTAATGCAGAAGAAGGAGGGTCTGTCACACGGGAGGACTTGATGGAGGGGCTGCTCGGTCCTCTGGTCTGGACGCTGCTGCCGTTCCCTCGTCCTCGTTTCCATGGAGTGATTGTCACCCCCAGAGTCATGGAACTGCTGAATAGTGACGTCACTGGGAGGTCCTGAAGCTCCGGCGTCTGCAGAAATGGAGGGATCGCAGGTCCTTGTGCAGCTTCACTCAGATCCAGATAAGATAAAACCGCTCTCCTGCAGGAGTGTCCCCATAATCCAGCGCTCTTATTATCTCCCCTGTGGACATGTCCTGGCGTCTTCTTGTTATAGTCCCCGGACGTCTGATTTACCCTCTAACACTGAGATGTCGGCTTCTGATCAGAGTTATGGCGCTCTACCTGCCCCCGATATGTCACCTGAATGGCGCCGTTCTGGAGATCCCCCGCTGTCCTCTACTAGGCCGCAGCTGAAGCCGGTAATAACCATGACAACAGAGCAGCGTTGCCATGAGCCACCCAGGAGCTCGTATAGGAAATATTACAACTGCCATTACCAGTGAGCGGAGATATTGGAAGAGATTTATTATTAGTGTCATGAGGAACATTGTACATAATAAATGACTTGTGACACGTTTCTCTTCTTTACGACACCTCATGACTGACATTTATCTGCACCCCAAAAAATTGGACAGCTGCGTGTATGGTAAAATAAAAAAAGCCCATAGTCCCCTGGAAATTCCCCGCTGCTCCAGCGCCGATGACCCTGTGGTCTCCCGCCAGTCTCTGTTTTTTTTCCTCAAAACCTGGACAACCCCTTCATTTGTGAGAATTGAGAACCTCCAAGAAGAAAGGCCGAAATAAAGCGCTTGTAGAGGCTCTGTCACCACATTATAAGTGCCCTATATTGTACGTGATGTGATCGGCGCTGTAATGTGGATAACAGTGGTCCTAGTAATAAAGAGGCTCTGTCACCACATTATAAGTGCCCTATATTGTACATGATGTGATCAGCGCTGTAATGTGGATAACAGTGGTCCTAGTAATAAAGAGGCTCTGTCACCACATTATAAGTGCCCTATATTGTACGTGATGTGATCGGCGCTGTAATGTAGAGAACAGTGGTCCTAGTAATAAAGAGGCTCTGTCACCACATTATAAGCGGCCTATATTGTACGTGATGTGATCAGCGCTGTAATGTAGATAACAGTGGTCCTAGTAATAAAGAGGCTCTGCCACCACATTATAAGCGGCCTATATTGTACGTGATGTGATCGGCGCTGTAATGTGGATAACAGTGGTCCTAGTAATAAAGAGGCTCTGTCACCACATTATAAGTGGCCTATATTGTACGTGATGTGATCGGCGCTGTAATGTAGATAACAGTGGTCCTAGTAATAAAGAGGCTCTGTCACCACATTATAAGTGGCCTATATTGTACGTGATGTGATCGGCGCTGTATTGTAGATAACAGTGGTTCTAGTAATAAAGAGGCTCTGTCACCACATTATAAGTGGCCTATATTGTACATGATGTGATCGGCGCTGTAATGTAGATAACAGTGGTCCTAGTAATAAACAGGCTCTGTCACCACATTATAAGCGCCCTATATTGTACGTGATGTGATCGGCGCTGTATTGTAGATAACAGTGGTCCTAGTAATAAAGAGGCTCTGTCACCACATTATAAGTGGCCTATATTGTACATGATGTGATCGGCGCTGTAATGTAGATAACAGTGGTCCTAGTAATAAACAGGCTCTGTCACCACATTATAAGCGCCCTATATTGTACGTGATGTGATCGGCGCTGTATTGTAGATAACAGTGGTCCTAGTAATAAAGAGGCTCTGTCACCACATTATAAGTGGCCTATATTGTACATGATGTGATCGGCGCTGTAATGTAGATAACAGTGGTCCTAGTAATAAACAGGCTCTGTCACCACATTATAAGCGCCCTATATTGTACGTGATGTGATCGGCGCTGTATTGTAGATAACAGTGGTCCTAGTAATAAAGAGGCTCTGTCACCACATTATAAGTGGCCTATATTGTACATGATGTGATCGGCGCTGTAATGTAGATAACAGTGGTCCTAGTAATAAACAGGCTCTGTCACCACATTATAAGCGACCTATATTGTACGTGATGTGATCGGCGCTGTAATGTAGAGAACAGTGGTCCTAGTAATAAACAGGCTCTGTCACCACATTATAAGCACCCTATATTGTACGTGATGTGATCGGCGCTGTAATGTAGAGAACAGTGGTCCTAGTAATAAAGAGGCTCTGTCACCACATTATAAGCGGCCTATATTGTACATGATGTGATCGGCGCTGTAATGTAGATAACAGTGGTCCTAGTAATAAAGAGGCTCTGTCACCTCATTATAAGTGCCCTATATTGTACGTGATGTGATCGGCACTGTAATGTAGATAACAGTGGTCCTAGTAATAAAGAGGCTCTGTCCCCACATTATAAGTGGCCTATCTTGTACATGATGTGATTGGCGCTGTAATGTAGATAACAGTGGTCCTAGTAATAAAGAGGCTCTGTCACCACATTATAAGTGGCCTATCTTGTACATGATGTGATTGGCGCTGTAATGTAGATAACAGTGGTCCTAGTAATAAAGAGGCTCTGTCCCCACATTATAAGCGGCCTATATTGTACGTGATGTGATCGGCGCTGTATTGTAGATTACAGCAGTGTTTTTTATTTAGAAAAACGATCATTTTTGGCGGAGTTATGACCTATATTAGCTTTATGCTAATGAGTCTCTCAATGGACAACTGGGCGTGTTTTACTATATGACCAAGTGGGCGATCACATCATGTACAAGATAGACCACTTATAATGTGGTGACAGCGCCTCTTTAAGGTTTGTCTCATGAAGAACAGCCTCTTCTGCAGTCAGGGTATGATCACACAGAGTGTTTTCAGGCGTATTTTGGGGCGTTAACGCTTCGAAAAATGGCTGAAAAAAATGGAAGAACGCCTACAAACATCTGCCCATTGATTTCAATGGGAAATACGGCGTTCTGTTCGGACGGGGCGTTTTTTTACGCCTCGTTTTCCAAAATAAGGGTATTCCTTTAACATGGAATATGCTGTGATCACTTTTTGAGTCATACATGTTACCTCAGCTCTCTCTTCTAGTCCATTTCTATCCATGTTCAGTAGTGGGGGGGGGGGGGGGACTCTGCTGCACCACTGCCATACCTGCCCACAGGTTGTGTGTGTTATTGCAGCCCTGCCTCTTTTACTACAATGAAGCTGAGCTGCAATACCAGGCACGACCCATGGACAAGTCTGGCGCTGTTTTTGGAAGAAAGCAGCCATGTTTTTCTAATCCTGGACAACTTCTTTAACCCTTCCCTGCCAAGATGGGAATCTCATACGTCCCGGCAGGAAGGCACCTTGGTAGACAAGGACGAATAAATCAGGAACTAACATGAAGTTTAACCCCTTCCCGACATTTAACATATCCATACGCCAAAGTCGGGAAGGGGAAGTATGGAACAGGCTCACGGAGTCAACCCGCTCCATACGATGCCGGTGTCGGCTGTATATGACACTCGTGCGCGATCCCGCTTGTTTAACTCGTTAAATGCCGTGGTCAATAGCGAGCACAGCATTTAAATCATTAGAAAGAGGGGGGCGACCCCCTCTAACAGCTCATCACGCCCCCCGCAATGCAATCGTGGAAAGCGATGGTTGCTATGGCTGCCTGGGGGCCTAATGAAGGCCCCCAGGTCCGCCATCTTTGTGCGCCTATTAAGCTATGCCTCCGGCAGGGCTTAATAGATGCCTGTCAGAATCACGATATATACATTAGTATTGCAGTATATAGTGCAGGCGATCTGACGATCGCTGGTTGAAGTCCCCTAGGGGGACTAATAAAAAAAGTACAAATTAGTCAAATAAAGTTGTTGTTTTTTTATGTAAAAATTTTGCTGTTTTAGGCCCCATGCACACGAACGTATTTTTTCCTGTCCGTAAATACGGGTCCGGTGTCACCAGTATTCCACCCGTATTTACGGACCCATTTTCTCTGCCCTAATCGGCAGCCCCTTCTCTCTATCAGGATAGAGAGAAGGGGCAGACCTTTCCGCAGCGTTTGAAAGTACAAAAAAGTTCATACGTACCCCGGCCGTTGTCTTGGTGACGCGTCCCTCTCTGGACATCCAGTCCGACCTCCCTGGATGACGCGGCAGTCCATGTGACCGCTGCAGCCAGTGATTGGACTGGAGGAAGAAGAAGAAAAAGCCTAAGTCTACAATCATTTTGTACATTGAAAGAATCCAAAATCAAAACACAGAGCTAGAGTGGCATCTAGTGGAGAAACAACAGAATGCAGGAACTCATATTCATATATATATATATATATATATATATACATATAAATAAAATAATATTTCTAGAGCAGCCTTTTTTCAGACTGTCCCTAATGCATTCCTCCCAAGTGCCCAATCACAATCCCGCGTAGCCCCTGCCGAGTAGGAGCTCTTGCTACGTGAGAGTGGCCACAGATTCATTGTGATTGGGGCACTGTGCTGGTGCTGTTGTGGGAAGCTATTATTGGAGCATTGTGGGTGAAAACTGGGACTTGGCTATAAGGAGTGCAGAGGCAGCAGTCGTATCTGAGTTCCAGTGCCTGAGGCGGCGCAAAGGCCCCTCTATCACATAAGAAGACACCAGTATTATAAATGGCACCTGGTAGGTGGGGTCCCTGTTACAGATCTCTCAATGGAGCCCATACATCTGACTAGACCTGTTGTTGCAGCTATCACTGTGACTGTGGCTGGCATGATTATTGGAGCACTGGCTGGAATGGTTATGGGAGCACTGTGGCTGGCACTGTTATGGGAGCACTGTGGCTGGCACTGTTATGGGAGCACTGTGGCTGGCACTGTTATGGGAGCACTGTGGTTGGCACTGTTATGGGAGCACTGGTTGGCACTGTTATGGGAGCACTGGTTGGCACTGTTATGGTAGCACTGGTTGGCACTGTTATGGGAGCACTGTGGCTGGCACTGTTATGGGAGCACTGTGGCTGGCACTGTTATGGGAGCACTGTGGCTGGCACGGTTATGGGAGCACTGTGGCTGGCACGGTTATGGGAGCACTGTGGCTGGCACTGTTATGGGAGCACTGTGGTTGGCACTGTTATGGGAGCACTGTGGTTGGCACTGTTATGGGAGCACTGGTTGGCACTGTTATGGGAGCACTGTTTGGCACTGTTATGGGAGCACTGGTTGGCACTGTTATGTGAGCACTGGATGGCACTGTTATGGGAGCACTGTGGCTGGCACTGTTATGGGAGCACTGTGGCTGGCACTGTTATGGGAGCACTGTGGCTGGCACTGTTATGGGAGTACTGTAGCTGGCACTGTTATGGGAGTACTGGTTGGCACTGTTATGGGAGCACTGGTTGGCACTGTTATGGGAGCACTGTGGCTGGCAATGTTATGGGAGCACTGTGGCTGGCACTGTTATGGGAGCACTGTGGTTGGCACTGTTATGGGAGCACTGGTTGTCACTGTTATGGGAGCACTGGTTGGCACTGTTATGGGAGCACTGGTTGGCACTGTTATGGGAGCACTGTGGCTGGCACTGTTATGGGAGCACTGTGGCTGGCACTGTTATGGGAGCACTGTGGCTGGCACTGTTATGGGAGCACTGTGGCTGGCACTGTTATGGGAGCACTGTGGCTGGCACTGTTATGGGAGCACTGTGGCTGGCACTGTTATGGGAGCACTGTGGCTGGCACTGTTATTGGAGCACTGTGGCTGGCACTGTTATGGCAGCACTGTGGCTAGCACTGTTATGGGAGCACTGTGGCTGGCACTGTTATGGGAGCACTGTGTCTGGCACTGTTATGGGAGCACTGTGGCTGGCACGGTTATGGGAGCACTGTGTCTGGCACGGTTATGGGAGCACTGTGGCTGGCACGGTTATGGGAGCACTGTGGCTGGCACTGTTATGGGAGCACTGTGGCTGGCACGGTTATGGGAGCACTGTGGCTGGCACGGTTATGGGAGCACTGTGGTTGGCACTGTTATGGGAGCACTGTGGTTGGCACTGTTATGGGAGCACTGGTTGGCACTGTTATGGGAGCACTGGTTGGCACTGTTATGGGAGTACTGGTTGGCACTGTTATGGGAGCACTGGTTGGCAATGTTATGGGAGCACTGGTTGGCACTGTTATGGGAGCACTGGATGACACTGTTATGGGAGCACTGTGGCTGGCACTGTTATGGGAGCACTGTGGCTGGCACTGTTATGGGAGCACTGTGGCTGGCACTGTTATGGGAGCACTGTGGCTGGCACGGTTATGGGAGCACTGTGGCTGGCACGGTTATGGGAGCACTGTGGCTGGCACGGTTATGGGAGCACTGTGGTTGGCACTGTTATGGGAGCACTGTGGTTGGCACTGTTATGGGAGCACTGGTTGGCACTGTTATGGGAGCACTGGTTGGCACTGTTATGGGAGCACTGGTTGGCACTGTTATGGGAGCACTGGTTGGCACTGTTATGGGAGCACTGGTTGGCACTGTTATGGGAGCACTGGATGGCACTGTTATGGGAGCACTGTGGCTGGCACTGTTATGGGAGCACTGTGGCTGGCACTGTTATGGGAGTACTGTAGCTGGCACTGTTATGGGAGTACTGGTTGGCACTGTTATGGGAGCACTGGTTGGCACTGTTATGGGAGCACTGGTTGGCACTGTTATGGGAGCACTGGATGGCACTGTTATGGGAGCACTGTGGCTGGCACTGTTATGGGAGCACTGTGGCTGGCACTGTTATGGGAGCACTGTGGCTGGCACTGTTATGGGAGCACTGTGGTTGGCACTGTTATGGGAGCACTGTGGCTGGCACTGTTATGGGAGCACTGTGGTTGGCACTGTTATGGGAGCACTGTGGCTGGCACTGTTATGGGAGCACTGTGGCTGGCACTGTTATGGGAGCACTGTGGCTGGCACTGTTATGGGAGCACTGTGGCTGGCACTGTTATGGGAGTACTGTAGCTGGCACTGTTATGGGAGTACTGGTTGGCACTGTTATGGGAGCACTGGTTGGCACTGTTATGGGAGCACTGGTTGGCACTGTTATGGGAGCACTGGATGGCACTGTTATGGGAGCACTGTGGCTGGCACTGTTATGGGAGCACTGTGGCTGGCACTGTTATGGGAGCACTGTGGCTGGCACTGTTATGGGAGCACTGTGGCTGGCACTGTTATGGGAGCACTGTGGCTGGCACTGTCATGGGAGCACTGTGGCTGGCACTGTTATGGGAGCACTGTGGCTGGCACTGTTATGGGAGCACTGTGGCTGGCACTGTTATGGGAGCACTGTGGCTGGCACTGTTATGGGAGCACTGTGGCTGGCACTGTTATTGGAGCACTGTGGCTGGCACTGTTATGGCAGCACTGTGGCTAGCACTGTTATGGGAGCACTGTGGCTGGCACTGTTATGGGAGCACTGTGTCTGGCACTGTTATGGGAGCACTGTGGCTGGCACGGTTATGGGAGCACTGTGTCTGGCACGGTTATGGGAGCACTGTGGCTGGCACGGTTATGGGAGCACTGTGGCTGGTACTGTTATGGGAGCACTGTGGCTGGCACGGTTATGGGAGCACTGTGGCTGGCACGGTTATGGGAGCACTGTGGTTGGCACTGTTATGGGAGCACTGTGGTTGGCACTGTTATGGGAGCACTGGTTGGCACTGTTATGGGAGCACTGGTTGGCACTGTTATGGGAGTACTGGTTGGCACTGTTATGGGAGCACTGGTTGGCACTGTTATGGGAGCACTGGTTGGCACTGTTATGGGAGCACTGGATGGCACTGTTATGGGAGCACTGTGGCTGGCACTGTTATGGGAGCACTGTGGCTGGCACTGTTATGGGAGCACTGTGGCTGGCACTGTTATGGGAGCACTGTGGCTGGCACGGTTATGGGAGCACTGTGGCTGGCACGGTTATGGGAGCACTGTGGCTGGCACTGTTATGGGAGCACTGTGGTTGGCACTGTTATGGGAGCACTGTGGTTGGCACTGTTATGGGAGCACTGGTTGGCACTGTTATGGGAGCACTGGTTGGCACTGTTATGGGAGCACTGGTTGGCACTGTTATGGGAGCACTGGTTGGCACTGTTATGGGAGCACTGGTTGGCACTGTTATGGGAGCACTGGATGGCACTGTTATGGGAGCACTGTGGCTGGCACTGTTATGGGAGCACTGTGGCTGGCACTGTTATGGGAGTACTGTAGCTGGCACTGTTATGGGAGTACTGGTTGGCACTGTTATGGGAGCACTGGTTGGCACTGTTATGGGAGCACTGGTTGGCACTGTTATGGGAGCACTGGATGGCACTGTTATGGGAGCACTGTGGCTGGCACTGTTATGGGAGCACTGTGGCTGGCACTGTTATGGGAGCACTGTGGCTGGCACTGTTATGGGAGCACTGTGGTTGGCACTGTTATGGGAGCACTGTGGCTGGCACTGTTATGGGAGCACTGTGGTTGGCACTGTTATGGGAGCACTGTGGCTGGCACTGTTATGGGAGCACTGTGGTTGGCACTGTTATGGGAGCACTGTGGCTGGCACTGTTATGGGAGCACTGTGGCTGGCACTGTTATGGGAGTACTGTAGCTGGCACTGTTATGGGAGTACTGGTTGGCACTGTTATGGGAGCACTGTGGTTGGCACTGTTATGGGAGCACTGGATGGCACTGTTATGGGAGCACTGTGGCTGGCACTGTTATGGGAGCACTGTGGCTGGCACTGTTATGGGAGCACTGTGGCTGGCACTGTTATGGGAGTACTGTAGCTGGCACTGTTATGGGAGTACTGGTTGGCACTGTTATGGGAGCACTGGTTGGCACTGTTATGGGAGCACTGGTTGGCACTGTTATGGGAGCACTGGATGGCACTGTTATGGGAGCACTGTGGCTGGCACTGTTATGGGAGCACTGTGGCTGGCACTGTTATGGGAGCACTGTGGCTGGCACTGTTATGGGAGCACTGTGGCTGGCACTGTTATGGGAGCACTGTGGCTGGCACTGTCATGGGAGCACTGTGGCTGGCACTGTTATGGGAGCACTGTGGCTGGCACTGTTATGGGAGCACTGTGGCTGGCACTGTTATGGGAGCACTGTGGCTGGCACTGTTATGGGAGCACTGTGGCTGGCACTGTTATGGGAGCACTGTGGCTGGCACTGTTATGGGAGCACTGTGGCTGGCACTGTTATGGGAGCACTGTGGCTGGCATTGTTATGGGAGCACTGTGGCTGGCACTGTTATGGGAGCACTGTGGCTGGCACTGTTATGGGAGCACTGTGGCTAGCACTGTTATGGGAGCACTGTGGCTGGCACGGTTATGGCAGCACTGTGGCTAGCACTGTTATGGGAGCACTGTGGCTGGCACTGTTATGGGAGCACTGTGTCTGGCACTGTTATGGGAGCACTGTGGCTGGCACGGTTATGGGAGCACTGGTTGGCACTGTTATGGGAGCACTGGTTGGCACTGTTATGGGAGCACTGGTTGGCACTGTTATGGTAGCACTGGTTGGCACTGTTATGGGAGCACTGTGGCTGGCACTGTTATGGGAGCACTGTGGCTGGCACTGTTATGGGAGTACTGTAGCTGGCACTGTTATGGGAGTACTGGTTGGCACTGTTATGGGAGCACTGTCGTTGGCGCTGTTAAGGGAGCACTGGATGGCACTGTTATGGGAGCACTGTAGCTGGCACTGTTATGGGAGTACTGGTTGGCACTGTTATGGGAGCACTGTGGTTGGCACTGTTAAGGGAGCACTGGATGGCACTGTTATGGGAGTACTGTGGTTGGCACTGTTAAGGGAACACTGGCTGTCACTGTTATGGGAGCACTTTAGCTGGCAGTTATGGGAGCCCTCGTTGGCACTTTTATGGGAGCACTGGATGGCAGGGTTATGGGAGCACTGTGGTTGGCACTGTTATGGGAACACTGTACTTGGCACTGCTGTGGGAGCACTGTGGTTGGCACTGGTATGGAGGCACTGTGGCTGTCATATATTATGAGGGCAATGTGGTATTTTGTTGCACTGTGAATGTCCTTAACCCCTTCCCGCTCCTGTACGTACTATTAGGTCATGGCAGCTGTATCGTTCGCACTTCATGACCTAATAGTACGTCTCGGGAGTAACGGTCATTTCGGCCGTCCTCCCGACACATACAATACATACACATACTGCTGTCTCGTACAGCAGCTGTCACAGCTCCTACAGCGGGGACCGATCGCTGTGTCCCCGCTGATTAACCCCTTAAAAGCCGCGTTCAATAGGGATCGCGGCTTTTTAGGGGTTAAGCTACAATCGCCGGCCTACTACACGATAGCGGCCGGCGATTGTAACTATGGCAACCGGACACCAAACAATGGCGTCCGGCTATGCCATCGACGGAAGCCTAGTGGGTTCTGACAACGTCAGGACCCACTATGCTTGCTGTCAGTGATTAGCTGACAGCTCTGATACACTGCACTACGCATGTAGTGCAGTGTATTAGAATAGCGATCAGGGCCTCCTGCCCTCATGTCCCCTAGTGGGACAAAGTAATAAAGTAAAAAAAAAGTACAAAAAAGTTGTGTAAAAATAAGAAAATAAAAGTTTTAAAAGTAATAAAAGTAAAAATCCCCCTTTTTCCCTTATCAGTCCTTTATTATTAATAAAAATATATAAACAAACAAATAAACTATACATAATTGGTATCGCCGCGTCCGTAACGGCCTGAACTACAAAATTATTTCATTATTTATCCCGCACGGTGAACGCTGTAAAATAAAATAATAATAAACCGTACCACAATAACAATTGTTTGGTCACTTCACCTCCCAAAAAATGGAATAAAAAGAGATCAAAAAGTCGCATGTACCGAAAAATGGTCCTGATCGAAACTGCAGTGCGTTACGCAAAAAATAAGTCCTCGCACGGCTTTATTGATGGAAAAATAAAACCGTTCTGGCTCTTAGAATAAAGTAACACAAAAAGTGAGTGATTGTTTACAAAACGTATTTTATTGTGCAAACGCCATAAGACATAAAAACTATAAACATCTGGTATCGCCGTAATCGTATCGCCCCGCAGAATAAAGTGAATGTGTCATTTATAGCGCACGGTGAACGCTGTAATAACTATAAACATCTGGTATCGCCGTAATCGTATCGCCCCGCAGAATAAAGTGAATGTGTCATTTATAGCGCACGGTGAACGCTGCAGAAACTATAAACATCTGGTATCGCCGTAATCGTATCGCCCCGCAGAATAAAGTGAATATGTCATTTATAGCGCACGGTGAACGCTGCAGAAACTATAAACATCTGGTATCGCCGTAATCGTATCGCCCCGCAGAATAAAGTGAATATGTCATTTATAGCGCACGGTGAACGCTGCAGAAACTATAAACATCTGGTATCGCCGTAATCGTATCGCCCCGCAGAATAAAGTGAATGTGTCATTTATAGCGCACGGTGAACGCTGCAGAAACTATAAACATCTGGTATCACCGTAATCGTATCGCCCCGCAGAATAAAGTGAATATGTCATTTATAGCGCACGGTGAACGCTGTAAAAACTGTAAACATCTGGTATCGCCGTAATCGTATCGCCCCGCAGAATAAAGTGAATATGTCATTTATAGCGCACGGTGAACGCTGCAGAAACTATAAACATCTGGTATCGCCGTAATCGTATCGCCCCGCAGAATAAAGTGAATATGTCATTTATAGCGCACGGTGAACGCTGCAGAAACTATTAACATCTGGTATCGCCGTAATCGTATCGCCCCGCAGAATAAAGTGAATATGTCATTTATAGCGCACGGTGAACGCTGTAATAACTATAAACATCTGGTATCGCCGTAATCGTATCGCCCCGCAGAATAAAGTGAATATGTCATTTATAGCGCACGGTGAACGCTGTAAAAAAAAAAGAATAAAAAAACAATAGTAGAATTGCTGTTTATTAGTCACCACGCCACTTAAAAATAGAATAAAAACTGATCAAAAAGCCGCATGCACCCCAAGAAAACTACAATGGATTCCTCAAGGGGTCTAGTTTCCAAATTGGGGTCACTTTTGGGGGGTTTCCACTGTTTTGGCACCACAAGACCTCTTCAAACCGGACATGGTGCCTAATAAAAAGGAGGCCTCAAAATCCACTAGGTGCTCCTTTGCTTCGGAGGCCGGCGCTTCAGTCCATTACCGCCCTCGGGCCACATGTGGGATATTTCTCAAACCTGCAGAATCTGGGCAATACGTATTAAGTTGCGTTTCTCTGATAAATCCTTTTGTGTTATAAAAAAAATGGTATAAAGAGGATTTTCTGACAAAAATAAATATGTAAATTTCACCTCTACTTTGCTCTAAATTCCTGTGAAACACCTAAAGGGTTCATAAACTTTCTAAATGCTGTTGTGAATACTTTGAGGGGTCTAGTTTCTGAAATGGGGTGTTTGATAGGGGTTTCTAATATATGGGCCCCTCAAAGCAACTTCAAAACTGAACCGGAACCTAAAAAAAATTAAATGAGGCAATACTTCGCTTCTTACATTATACTGATAATGAGCCGTGCCCACCCCGAGATGACCCCAGTTTTGACCGTTTGTATAAACGGAGACCCCTATTAGACCGTTCCAGTGCCCGGTTTTCCCAAGCATACACCCCCGAGAAGTGTATTTCTATTGATGAGTCCCTGGTACATTTTAAAGGGAGGGTTCAATTCCGCGAGTACCTGCCGGGTAAGAGGGCAAGGTATGGCGTGAAGATGTATAAGCTGCGAGAGTGCATCAGGGTATACCTACAGATTTAGGATACATGAAGGGAAGGACACCAGTATTCAGCCCCCAGAATGCCCCCCCCCCCCTTACTGGGAGTTAATGCAAAAATTGTGTGGGATTTGGTTCACCCACTGCTGGACCAGGGTTGTCACCTCTACCTGGATAATTTTTATACCAGCGTCCCACTCTTCAACTGCCTCGCTTCCAGTCCTGTGGCATGCGGCACTGCTAGAAGAAATCTGAGAGGCCTCCCTAAGACTCTGCAGGGCAAACAAGAAGGGGTGAGCGCAGGGCACATTCTAGCAGCAACATATAGTGTGTCACGTACAAGGACAAGAGAGATGCCACACCAATACCCATGTACCTGTACGAGGTACCAGTACAGAGACCCCCAAACCAGACTGCATACTGGACTACAATAGGTACATGGGAGGGGTGGACTTGTCAGATCAAGTCCTGAAGCCCTACAGCGCCATGCGGTGTGGTATAAGAAGCTGGCCGGGCACATCATACAGATGGCTTTGTACAAAGTGTTAGTGCTACGTCGATGTGCAGGCCAGAGGGGAACTTTCCTGGAATTTCAAGAGGTGATTATCAAGAAACTAATTTTTAGGGACTAAGAAGGGGGGACACCCAGTACTTCTGGAAGCGAGGCCACACGCATCGTACCAGGGCGGCAACACTTTCCAGGAGAAGTTCCCCAAACTGGCAAGAAAGGGAAAAGTCGAAAGAGGTACAAAGTCTGCTATAAGAGGGGGATAAGGGATGACACAATATATCAATGTGACGTGTCCCGAAAAACTAATTCTCCGTATGAACGAGTGCTTCAAAATGTATCATACATCACTTGATTTTTAATCTACCCCAGTTTTACTTACACTCATGCACTCCGCACAGCTTATCCCCCTTATCTTTCCCTTCTGAGCCCTGCCGTGCGCCCAGGCAGCTGATAACAGCCACATTGAGGGTATTGCCAAACCCGTGAGAACCCACATTACAGTTTATGGGGTGTATGTCCCGGTAAAAATGCTCACTACACCTCTAGATGAATGCCTTAAGGGGTGTAGTTTTTAAAATTGGGTCACTTCTCAGAGGTTTCAACTGTACTGGGACCTCAGGGGCTTCTGCATACATGACTTTGCACCAGAAAATCCCCAGTAGACCAAATGGTGGTCCTTTCCTTCTGAGCCCTCCCATGAGCCCAAATGTCAGTTTATCACCACAAATTTGGCATTGCCGCACTCAGGACAAATTTCTTGTGAAAATAATATATTTTGAGCTAAAAAAAACATTATTGGAAAAAATTATATTTTTTTTTAATTCCCAGCCCAATTCAAATAAGTTCCGTGAAGAAACTATGGGGGTCTAAATGGTCACATAACCCATCAATTAATTCCTAGAGGGGTGTAGTTTCCAAAATGGGGTCACTTCTGGTGGGTTTCCATTGCTTTGATAGCTCTGGGGCTCTGCAAATGCGACATGGCACCCGAAATCCAATCCAGCAAAATCTGCACTCCAAAGAACACACAGCGCTCCTTTCTTCTGAGGCCTCCCATGGGCCCAAACGGCAGTTTATCACCACAAATGGGGTATTTCCGCACTCAGGAGAAATTGGGCAACAAAATGGGGTATTTTGTTCCCTGTGAAAATAAGAATTTTATCATAAAAGACATCTTATTGGAAAAAAATGTCATTTTTTTAATTTCACAGCCCAATTCAAATAGGTGCTGTGTAAAAACTGTGGGGTCAAAATGGCAACAACAACAACAACCATAAATGAATTCCTTGAGGGGTGTAGTTTCTGAAATGGGGTCACTTTTGTGGGATTCCTTCTGTTTTGGCACCTCAACACCTCTTCAAACCTGGCATGCTGCCTAAAATATATTCTAATAAAAAAGAGGCTTCAAAATGTACTAGGTGCTTCTTTGCTTCTGGGGCTTGTGTTTTATTCCACGAGCGCACTAGAGACACATGTGGGACATTTCTAAAAACTACAGAATCTGGACAATACATATTTAGTAGTGTTTCTCTGGTAAAACCTTCTGTGTTAAAGAAAAAATTTGAATACAATTGAAATTCAGCAAGAAAAATACTACTTTGCATTAATTTCTGTGAAATGCCTAAAGGGTTAAATAAACTTTCTAAATGCTGTTTTGAATACTTTGAGGGGTCTAGTTTTTAAAATGGGGTGTTTTATGGGGGTTTCTAATACATAGGCCCCTCAAAGCCACTTCGGAACTGAACAGGTACCTTAAAAAAAAGGCTTTTGACATTTTCTTAAAAATATGAGAAATTGCTGTTTATGTTCTAAGCCTTGTAACGTCCAAGAAAAATAAAAGAATGTTCAAAAAACGATGCCAATCTAAAGTAGGCATATGGGAAATGTGAACTAGTGACTATTGTGGGTGGTATAACCGTCTGTTTTACAAGCAGATGCATTTAAATTCTGAAAAATGCTATTTTTTATAAATTTTCTCTTAATTTTGCAATTTTTCACCAATAAACACTGAAAATATCATCCAAATTTTACCACTAACATGAAGCCCAATGTGTCACGAGATAACATCTAAGAATCGCTTTGATAGGTTTAAGCATTCCGACGTTATTACCACATAAAGTGAAATATGTCAGATTTGAAAAATGGCCTCTGAGCCTTAAGGCCAAAACAAGGCTGCGTCCTTAACCCCTTAATGACCAGCCTATTTTAAACCTTAATGACCAAGCCATTTTTTAAGTTTTTCCATCGTCGCATTCCAAGAGCTATAACCTTTTTATTTTTGCGTCGACATAGCTGTATAAGGTCTTGTTTTTTGCGGGACAAGTTGTATTTTTTAATAGCACCATTTTGGGGTACATATTATTTATTGATTAACTTTTATTAACTTTTATTTGGGGGGAAATAGAAAAAAACCTGAAATGTCGCCACTCTTTTTTGCGTCTTAAATCTACGCCGTTTACCATGTGATATAAATAACACAATAACTTTATTCAGCGGGATGTTGCGATTGCAACGATACCAAATTTGTATAGTTTTTGTTTGTTTTACTACTTTTACACAGGAAAAACACTTTTTTCAAAATTATTTGTTTTTGTGTCTCCATATTTGAAGAGCCGTAACGTTTTTATTTTTTTGCCGATGCGGTTGTATGAGGGCTTTTTTTTTGCGGGGCGACTTGTAGTTTTTATTTGTAGCATTTTGGAGAAGATGCGACTTTTTGATCACTTTTTATCACATTTTTTAAAGTCAGTATTCGCAGAAAACAGCATTTTTTCTATAGTTTTTTATTACATTTTTTTACGGCGTTCGCCGTGCGGGTTAAATAATGTAATAGATTTATAGTCGGGGTCGTTACGGATGCGGCAATACCAAATATGTGTAACTTTTTAACTTTATTTTGTTTTTTTAATAGTAAAGCAGTTTGTAAGGGGAAAAGCTGGGTTTTTCATTTTTTTTCACATTTTTTTTAATTAACTTTATTAAACTTTTTTTTCACTTTTTTGCTAGTCCCATTAGGGGACTTTAATATGAGATTCTGCGATCGCATTTATAATACACTGCAATACTTTTGTATTGCAGTGTATTACTGCCTGTCCGTTTAACACGGACAGGCATCTGCTAGGTCATGCCTCCGGCATGATCTAGCAGGCATTCACTCAGGGCAGACCTGGGGGCCTTTATTAGACCCCCGGCTGCCATCGGAGACACAGACACTCGGCAATCGTATCGCTGGGTGTCGGTGGGAGAGAGATGGAGCTCCCTCCCTCTCTCCAAAAACACTCAGATGCGGTGCACGCTATTGTGCACCGCATCTGAGGGGTTAAACGGGTGAGATCGATACGAATATCGATCTCACCTGGCAGAGCAGGGACGCCCCCAGCCCTCAGCAGCCTCTAGCAGCTGAGAGCAGGGAGATCTGACAGCTCCCTGCTCTGTTTACTTATTCCGATGCCGCGACGTAAAAAGTCTATGGCATCCAGGGCCGGCCTTAGGGTAGATGGCGCCCCGAGCGAAATTATCTTTCGGCGCCCCACGCCATTATAAAAAATGCACCATAAAAAAAGCATAATTCCTCCCCACAGTATAATGCCCTATATAGTGCCCCCACACAGTGTAATGCCCCTTTAGTGCCCCACACAGTGTAATGCCCCTTTAGTGCCCCACACACAGTATAATAATAATATTTAATAATGTAATATATTATAACGCCTTCAAGGACACAGTATTTTGTCCTCTAATTGTGCCCACACAGTAATAGTGTAGAAGGAAGAGGGAAATGGGAGGAAACCTCCAGCTCACCGATCTGACACTCCTGTGTTGGTAATCGCTCGGGTCAGCCGCGACGGCACACGGCAGCAATAGTAGAAAAAACCAGAGAGGATCCAGCGATAGTGATGTCAAAAATAGGAAAAACTGGGTTTCCACTTTATTGAATGCAAGCTGTTAAAGCTTGAAATAGAACATCAGGAGGAAAAAACAAAGTGGTGATGCGGCAATTGAATAGCCTACGCGTTTCAAGCACTAGGCTGTGCTCTTAGTCATGGCTGTGTCGAGTGTTATGCCCCCTAAGTGCCACACACATTATATTGCCCCCTGTAGTGCCCCTACACAGTATGATGTCCTCCAGAGTATAATGCCCCCACAGCCCCCCTAGTAGAAAGTGCCCCCTGTAGATTGTGCCTTACATCCTCCCTGTAGACAGTGCCATAATCCCCCACCTCCTCCTTGTAGACAGTGCCATACAGCCCCCACCTGCCCCTTGTAGTGTCATACAGCCCCACCTCCCTCTTGTACACAGTGCCCCCCACCGCCCCCTTTTAGACAATGTCATACAGCACCCACCTCCCCATTATAGAAAGTGACATACAGCCCCCACATCCCCCTTGTAGACAGTGCCATACAGCCCCCACATCCCCCTTGTAGAGAGTGACATACAGCCCCCACATCCCCTTGTAGACAGTGCCATACAGCCCCCACATCCCCCTTGTAGAGAGTGACATACAGCCCCCACATCCCCCTTGTAGACAGTGCCATACAGCCCCCCACCTCCCCCTTGTAGGCAGTGCCATACTGCCCCCCACCTCCACCTGACAGGATCCTTGCATAGGCCGGCTTGATCCAGAGATGTCATCACGCCAACTGCGCAGGGATCCTGTCCCTGCGCCTCATAGGCTGCAGGCGCCTCTGTACCCTGCTACAGAGTTTCCCAACCTTTTCGGACTTGAGCCACCCCTGGAAAAAAGAAATACCAAAAATTGTTTAGAGAAAGACAGAAAATAGCTAAAAATAAGCACTACATTCTTAGGGTATGTTCACACAGCGTTTTTTTGTAAGGCAGAAAAAATCTGCTTTTGAATTGACAGCGTTATTTGATGAGGTTTTTTTTGCGTTTTTTTTTAAGCCGTTGAAGCGAATGCAAAAGACGCAGCAAAAAAAGCTCCAAACGAGCGCCACAGCTATTTTCTTCCTACTATTAATTTCAATTGGAGGTCAGAGGTGGAAACCACTTGAAGACCATCAGCCCCCCCCCCCACTCACAGTGAAATAACCATCAGCCCCCCACTCACAGTGAAATAACCATCAGCCCCTCCACTCACAGTAAAATCACCATCAGCCCCCCACTCACAGTGAAATAACCATCAGCCCCTCCACTCACAGTGAAATAACCATCAGCCCCCCACTCACAGTGAAATAACCATCAGCCCCCCCACTCACAGTGAAATAACCATCAGCCCCCCACTCACAGTGAAATAACCATCAGCCCCCCACTCACAGTGAAATAACCATCAGCCCCCCCAATCACAGTGAAATAACCATCAGCCCCTCCACTCACAGTGAAATAACCATCAGTCCTCCACTCACAGTGAAATAACCATCAGCCCCTCCACTCACAGTGAAATAACCATCAGCCCCTCCACTCACAGTGAAATAACCATCAGCCCCTCCACTCACAGTGAAATAACCATCAGCCCCCCACTCACAGTGAAATAACCATCAGCCCCTCCACTCACAGTGAAATAACCATCAGCCCCTCCACTCACAGTGAAATAACCATCAGCCCCTCCACTCACAGTAAAATAACCATCAGCCCTCCACTCACAGTAAAATAACCATCAGCCCCTCCACTCACAGTGAAATAACCATCAGCCCCTCCACTCACAGTAAAATAACCATCAGCCCCCCACTCACAGTAAAATAACCATCAGCCCCTCCACTCACAGTGAAATAACCATCAGCCCCCCACTCACAGTAAAATAACCATCAGCCCCCCACTCACAGTGAAATAACCATCAGCCCCTCCACTCACAGTAAAATAACCATCAGCCCTCCACTCACAGTAAAATAACCATCAGCCCCCCACTCACAGTGAAATAACCATCAGCCCCTCCACTCACAGTAAAATAACCATCAGCCCCTCCACTCACAGTAAAATAACCATCAGCCCCTCCACTCACAGTAAAATAATCATCAGCCCCCCCACTCACAGTAAGGCTGGGTTCACACACACTATTTACGGACGTAATTCGGGCGTTTTAGCCCCGAATTACGTCCGAAAATGCGGCTCAAAAGCGCCGGCAAACATCTGCCCATTCATTTGAATGGGTCTTACGATGTTCTGTGCCGACGGTCATTTTTAAAAAAGACGCGTCAAAGAAGTGCCTGTCACTTCTTGAGACGTAATTGGATCCGTTTTCCCTGGACTCCATGGAAAAACAGCTCCAATTACGTCCGTCATGGACGCAGCGAAAAGCGCCTGCACATGCCATTACGGCTGAAATTCCGGAGCTGTTTTCTCCTGAAAACAGCTCCGTAATTTAATCCGTAACGGAGGCTGCCGTGTGAACATACCCTAAAATGACCATCAGCCCCCCCACTCACAGTAAAACGACCATCAGCCCCCCACTCACAGTAAAATGACCATTAGCCCCCCACTCACAGTAAAATGACCATTAGCCCCCCACTCACAGTAAAACGACCATCAGCCCCTCCACTCACAGATGCCCCCTGTAGATAGTACCACACAGCCCCCTGTAGATAGTGTCACACAGCCCCCTTGTAGGAGGTCGTGCCACACAGCCCCCTGTAGATAGTACCACACAGCCCCCTGTAGATAGTGTCACACAGCCCCCTTGTAGGTCGTGCCACACAGCCCCCTTGTAGGTCGTGCCACACAGCCCCCTTGTAGGTCGTGCCACACAGCCCCCTTGCTGCACAGCCCCCTGTAGGTCGTGCCACACAGCCCCCTGTAGGTAGTGCCACACAGCCCTCTTGTAGGTAGAGCCACAAAGCCCTTTTGTAGTTCGTGCCACACAGCCCCCTTGTAGGTCGTGCCACACAGCCCCCTTGCTGCACAGCCCCCTTGTAGGTCGTGCCACACAGCCCCCTGTAGGTAGTGCCACACAGCCCCCTGTAGATAGTACCACACAACCCCCTTGTAGGTCGTGCCACAGCCCCCTTGTAGGTCGTGCCACACAGCCCTCTTGTAGGTAGTGCCACACAGCCCCCTGTAGATAGTACGACACAGCCCCCTGTAGATAGTGTCACACAGCCCCCTTGTAGGTCGTGCCACACAGCCCCCTTGCAGGTCGTGCCACACAGCCCCCTTGCTGCACAGCCCCCTGTAGGTAGTGCCACACAGCCCCCTGTAGGTAGTGCCACACAGCCCCCTGTAGGTAGTGCCACACAGCCCCCTGTAGGTAGTGCCACACAGCCCTCTTGTAGGTAGTGCCACACAGCCCCTTTGTAGGTAGTAGGGATGTCACGATACCTGAATTTGGACTTCGATACCGATACTTCGTGTAGTATTGCGATTTCGATACCAAAACGATACTTTGCCAACAGTAATAAAAAAAAGTTCTTCCATTTTCTGATGTGAGGCGCGAGGTGTGATGATGAATTTAACCTCCGTGTGCCTCACATTAATAGTAATTATCATGTTTCTCAGTCATAATGGGTTAATGTGTGAGGTACATGATGGGGTTAATTACTAATAATGTGAGGCACATGGAGGTTTAATTCATCACACCTCGTGCCTTACATTAATAATTGAAAGAAGTTTTTTTTATTTATTTTTCACAGCGCACACATCATAAATGACGCAAAAAATTGTTGTGCAGGTTATTACGGCGGCGCCAATACTGAATGTGTATATTTTATATATTGAGACTTATTTTAATGTTTATTGCAAAAAAAAGGCGTATGTGTATTTTTTTAAATGTAACATTACTTTATGTTTTTACTTTATTTTTAAACTTTAATGTACTGGCTTATATCAGATATATGCCAGTACATTGGTCTCTGGACGGATAGTACACAGGCAGTTGTTAGGACATACCTCAGTATGCCCTAACAACAGGAAATATGGTAGGACAGCCCTGGGGTCCTTCAATAGACCCCGGGCTGTCTGCCCATATATGGTATGGCCCTCGATCGCGTCACTGGAATTCCCTGTGACGCGATCCAGGGGCATCCCCCCTCCTCACTTTCCCCTGAATGCTGCAGTCAGCTTTGATCGCATCATTCAGGAGAATAGCGGCGGAGATGAGCGGTTTCTCTGATCTCCGCCGTTATAGAGCGGGGCTGCGGCTGTGTAATACAGTCATTGCCCCGCTCCTGACATTAAGTGCACGCGCGGTCAGCATGAGGTGAGCAGTGCGGCCGCCATGTTCTGTTTTCAGTGCCGCCGCTCATTAGTGCAGCGCTGGCCGCATCGCATCATCCTCGCGGCGCGCACTTGTCAGGACTCAGGAGCGGGGCAATGGCTGTATTACACAGCCGCAGCCCCGCTCTCATTCATCATGTATTACTATACTTAGCTGTGTGGCTCGAACCATTTGGGCATGCACAGTATCGAAACAGTATCGAAGTTTCGATGCATTGTGCATCCCTAGTAATTAGTGCCACAAATCCCCCCCTTGCCGCACTGCCCCCTTGTAGGTAGTGCCACACAGATCCCTTGTAGTGCCACACACACCCTTGTAGGTAGTGCCACACAGATCCATTGTAGTGCCACACACACCCTTGTAGGTAGTGCCACACAGCCCCCATGTAGGTAGCACTCCCTTCCTGTAGATAGCGCCACTGTAGCTCCCTGTGGCTGGGGATTCCGCTCCTTGACGGAGTGCTTGATGTCTTTGTCCATATATGAACAGTGACATCAGAGGAAACTAACTCCTGAAGCGGAATCCCTGTCCTCAGCATTGCCGACGCTGTGACCGGGGATTCCACTCCAGGAGAAGCCCCTGACGTCTCTGTCCATTTAGTCGGGGGGGGTGGGGGGGTGCTATCGTCCGTGGCAGTTGTCCAGAGCAGTGTCGCGGCACCCGTGGAGGGTTCTCATGGGAACCTCATGTTGGGAACCACCAGCCTAGTAGATCAATAGTATCTGTGTCTTTAGCAGGGCCGTATTTACATCTCACGCTGCCCTCGGCACTAAGCCTGAATATACCCCCATTACAGGCCTATTTAGTTTAGCCAATTATCATCATGATTCGCCAGTTTCTGACCAATTATAATGATATTTGCTCAGTGTTCACAAAGGAGAAGATCAATGATAAAAACTTTGCTTATCGTTAATCTCTAATGAGATAAAAAAAGGTAATACTCCCGGCCGTAGTCATAGCGATGCGTATTCTGTTCTGAGCGTAGCCCGGCCTCCAGGGATGACGATGCGTCCCATGTGACAGCTGCAGCCAATCAAAGGCTGCAGCGGTCACATGGACTACAGCGTCATCACAGGAGGCGGGGCTACGCTCAGAGAGAGAGGGACTACGGCCGGGAGTATTAGCTTTTTTTTAAATTTATTTCTGCAGTCTTTCCGCCAAAAAAACTGCACCAAAATTTGGTGCCGTTTTTCAGGTGAAATTCCCTGCGGTTCTCAGGACGTATACACTGTGTGGTTTTATGTGTCCGCCCTGTGTGTTCCTACCCTTATAATCAAGTTGCTCTCCTCACAAATATTATCTCTAAGGGCTTATTCAGACGAATGGGATATACGTCTGTGCAATGCGCGTGATTTTCACACGCGTGGCACGGACTTATATCAGTCTATGGGGCCGTGCAGACATGTGCGTGATTTTTACTCAGCGTGTGTCCGCTGCGCAAAAGTCACGACATGTCCGTTCTTTGAGCGTTTTTTGCGCATCACGCACCCATTGAAGTCAAAACCACGCATGCCACACGGAAGCACTAACGTGCGAACAGCGTGATTCGCGCAACAGCAGTCAAAAGGATGAATGAAAATAGAAAAGCACCACGTGCTTTTCTGTTTACAAACATCCAAATGGAGTGTCATAATGATGGCGGCTGCGCGAAAAGCACGCAGCCGCGCACCATATGCTGCTGCCGCACGGAGCTGTCAAGTGTCTTTTGCGCACGCAAAACGTTGCGTTTTTTGCAAGCGCAAAAAGCACACGATCGTGTGAATCCAGCCTAAGGCTTTATTCAGACGAACGGGAAAAACTTCCGTGCAACGCGCGTGATTTGCACGCGCGTTGCACGGACCTATATTAGTCTATGGGGCCGTGCGGACATGTGCGTGATTTTTACTCAGTGTGAGTCCGCTGGAAAAAAAGTCACGACGTGTCCATTCTTTGGGCGTTTTTCGCACATCACGCACCCATTGAAGTCAATGGGTGCGTGAAAACCACGCATGCCGCACGGATGCACTTCCGTGCGAACTGCGTGATTCGCGCAAGAGCTGTCAAACTCTGAATGTAAACAGAAAAGCACCACGTGCTTTTCTGTTTACAAACATCCAAACGGAGTGTCTTTGAGATGAGCAAACCCGGACAACCGAACCGAACTTCACCGGGTTCGGCCGAACTAGTTTTGACCGAACCTGGCAAAAAAATTTCCGGTACGCGACGTCAGGAGATAGTCACTGTCTGTGCTGCAAGAGTTAAACTGTTTCAGCACCCTGGACAGTGACTTCCGAACCCAATATACATGAACGTGTAAAAAAAAAGTTCTGACTTACCGAGAACTCCCGGCTTCTTCCTCCAGTCTGACCTCCCGGGATGACAATTCAGTCCAAGTGACAGCTCCAGCCAATCACAGGCCAAGCACAGGCTGCAGCGGTCACATGGACTGCCGCGTCATCCAGGGAGGTGGGGCCAGATGTCAAGAGAGGCGCGTCACCAAGGCAACGGCCGGGAGGGAAGTTCTCGTTAAGTACGAACGTTTTTTTTTTTTAACAGGTTGCTCATCGGAATTCACTGTCGAGGGTGCTGAAAGAGTTACTGCCGATCAGTTACCTCTTTCAGCACCCTGGACAGTGACTATTTACTGAAGTCGACTAGCCTCATCTCTATGATGGTGGCTGCGCGAAAATCACGCAGCTGCGCATAATACACTGATGACACACGGAGCTGTCAAGTGGTTTCTGCGCGCGCAAAACGCCGCATTTTTGCGTCCGCAAAAACGCCTCGCTCGTGTGAATCCAGCCTAAGGGTAAGGCCACACGGAGCGGCCCTGACACGGTCGCAACGCAGCTAACAACCACGCCGGCACCATGTTCATTGCGGCTGTCAAACAGCCTGTTAGTGGCCGCACGTATTCCGGTTACATTCGCATGCGCTCTGCCACTCCATTCATTCTCTATGGGAGCGCCGGGGATAGCCGAGTGCAGTGTTCGGCTTTTTCCGGCGCTCCCATAGAGAATGGATAGGGGGTAAGTTGTTGCAATTTGCTAAATCGTGCGCCCATAAAGGGTGTATTAATTCATGGCCGCACGATTTTGCAGATAAAGGGACGGTTTACCCGCGTTAACGTGCGGCCATGAATTAATACACCCTTTATGGACGCACGATTTAGCAAATTACAACAACTTACCCTCTATTCATTCTCTATGGGAGCGCCGGCTATCTCCGGCGCTCCCATAGAGAATGAATGGAGCGGCAGTGCGCACGCGAGTGTAACCGGAATACCCCTTAACAAGGTATTTGACAGCCGCTCCTACATAGTGCCAGCACGGTTGTTGGCCGCGTTGCGACAGTGTGAGGGCCGCTCCGTGTGGCCGTACCCTAAAGAATCCTTTCTCCCCATACAGCACATTAAGCTCCCCTCCCCCATGATTCATAATAAGCTCCTACACCAGAAAATAAACTACACAGAAGTCCCCCTCCTCACAAAATACATGTATAAAGAATCCCCCCACTCCTATAGCATTTAGGGCAATGTCCCCTCACCTTTAAAATCGATCTATAAAAAATACACACTTAAATCACCTATAACGTAGACTCCCCTCCCCCACAAAATCTATCTTTTAAAAAAACAAACAAAAACCATCCTGTTACACATCACTTAACCCCTTCCCTCCTCCCTCACACAGCACATAAATAAACATAGATTAAGCTAAAGCCTCTGCTCTTCTTACCTGACTCTGGAGCTCCGTGGAGGAGTCTTCTCTGTGGCAGCAGCACAGCAGGAAGGAGCAGCGTGAGGCTCTGAGTGACACTGCAGTACAGGCTGTGCCGATTGGTGGAGCAGACAGAAGCACCTGCTGCTGCTCCTCCAATCAGCGCTCACTTCACACAGCCGTGAAGAGGAAGGAAAATGTCTCCTCTCTTCGGCTTGTACCCACTGGCGCCCCCCTTACAGCATGGCGGCCGGCGCCCTGTGCGCCTGCACGTGTCGCACATAGCTAAGGCCGGCCATGATGGCATCGGAATAAGGCCCGTTAGTGACCGACGTAGAAACACGATGGGCCGGTCACTAACGGCTTAAAATCTGCACTTACCCGTCATTGCTATTTGTTTTGGGACTGGTTTCCCTAAATATGGCACTACTTCTGCTATGGTTATGGGACTGTTACTTACCATTAGATTTTATTATTTACTTCCTATTACTTCTCTGTTTGGGAGGCTTCCTCCTACCATTGTTCATATATCTCTGTAACCATTTCTACAGTTTGACTTTATTGTATTGCACTGCGTGCAAACTTTTGCAGTTTTGTGAAAATGTTTTATCTGCTCTGTTTAATTTCTAATAAAAAATTTTGATAACGAAAAAAATATATATTGTATTACGGTCTGTAGCCTTTGGGGGGAATATATTAACCTTTCTACAACAGTTTACTACCGTAGAAAATTCACAAAAGTCTAAATTTTTGGGGCCAAATAATGGGCGGGGCTTAGCAGAAATGGCCAACAATTTTACAATAATTTACGCCAGTAACTGATGTAAATTATAGCAGAAATCTATATGTATAGTGCGGCCCAGATTTATCTCTGGGGGGCGTAACAAGGCAAAGGTCCGTGCCAGACCCATACCTCCCCCCAATCATACGGTTTGCCCCCCCCCCAATCAGACAATAAAATACATTTTAAAAATGTACTTACCTCACCACTCCGATTCTCCCTCCCGGATTCCCTCAGGCTCTTACAGCAGGCCGCAGCACATAGAAAGTACTGATGATAGGCCGCAGCACGTAGAAAGTACTGATGACAGGCCGCGCAGCAGCTAAAAGATGCGACACATTTATTAAGAGTCATTCACCTGTTAATAAATGTGTTGCATCTTACTCCAGCAAACTGTTTAATAGGACTGGTGTATGAAACGCCAGTATTAAAGGGGTTTTCCACGTTTTGACAGCTAGAGACCTATCCACTGGATAGGTCATCAGTAAATGATCAGTGCGTGCCCATCACCTGGACCTCGCACCGATCCGCCACTCCAGCTGCCTCCGGGCACCGAACAACTCTGCCGGAAGCAGATGGCTCCGGTCAAAGAATAGAGGCCGAGCTGCAGTTCTGCCGAACGGCCGCTATGCAGTGATCGGAGCCTTCTGCTTCCGGCAGTGTTGTCCAGTGCCCGGAGGCCGCTGGACTGGCAGATCGGTGCGGGGTCTGGTGTAGTAACGATTGTTTGCCCCCGTACATTACCGATGATTGCTCCTTGTGACACGCTGTATCGTCGATTGGAGCTGGTTTTCATGGTCAGTATCGGGCCGTCTAAAAGGACCTTTATTTCGTCAGACACCACCATAACTAGGCATTGGAACCAACCCTTCCACCTTAGCGGGTAAAGATTAACCTTCTAAAAGGTTCATACATACACATAAGGGCTAAAGGTGAAAACACAGAGGTGCTCACCATATATCCAGCGTATAACTGTGTCCTCCAAATCTTACGGAGCAGGAGTTGTTCTAGATTCCTGTTTATGTCCCAGACACGTTCATACCATTTTAGACAATGAATCGACATATCGCAAACTTGTGGCGAAATCAAGCACCGCATGTAAAGAATCTTTAAAAAATCTGCTAGAAGAAGGAATTGCATTAGGAGTATTAGCCAAGAAACAGGCAGAATACTTACTGATAGAATTCCCTATTGTTCCCATATTCCATGGGATGCCAAAAATCCATAACTTTGCATGGTCTTGAAACTTGGGGTATCTGTGACGTAGTTGGCTAATACCCCTGCAAACCGGCCTGCTGGTACTACTGTCAGGGGCCTGGCCACAAAAGTAAAATAAAGTGGGCAGCCACCGCTCATCAAGGTTATGATCAGCGGTAATTGGTTTGTAGAAAGGAATGGGACCCATGCAGGGGCCAGAAGCAGCGGCCAGTTCTGCAACTTGGTGAGTGACTCTGTTTTAAACAGTAGATTCAGTTTAATTATTTTTTTTATGTTGCCCCTTCTCTCCCACCTTCCCACTGGTGTCCCTCCCCTTCCCCTCCCCAGATGCCGGTCAAGCGTCATATCCACTCTGGCCCAACTCCCGCCTCGGCCACCTCCCGTTCTCTTAGCCTACTCCTCCGCCCGCTCACAGAGCCCCTGACACTTTGTGTCCTGCTCCCCTCCCACGACTTTCCGTTGCCACCTTCCAAATCCCCTAATAATGGGGGACCCAGATGTATGTCCTCAAATGGAATTCCACTGACTGTATGAGACCCAGACATTTCTGATGGCGGGCCTGCCTGCATAACACATATTCCGGCAATCAAGGCAGTGGAATTCCATTTGAGGAAATATACCAGGTATTCCAAATGTCTACAATAATTTATTTTAATGTCAGTGGAGTATCTGCGCTCACATAATTCTTTCTGCCTGATAGTTTTATTTTATTGCAGACAGAAGACGCCCTGATGGGGTCAAAATTCTCCCTCTCCATGGACAATTTGTTTATGACATGGTGGGAGAACAACATTTTTTCAGCCAATAATCCCTTTTACGAGTGGATTGTGTGGGTTGGACGCTACATCGACGATCTTTTTTTTTGTTTAGGGGTCATTATGTGGCGTCTGTACCACCATTTATGAAATACAATAAAACCAATACATTTAATTTACAATGTTACAGGCTCGGCATCCATGGATTCTGTTACCTTCTTCGAGATTACGTTACAGGGGAATTGTAATACAGAAAAGGAAACATTTTGTGAACCCTCTTCGGGCACTACAGTCACCCAGCTCACAGCATCTAGGCAATACCTACAGGGGACCTTATAAGAACTAGGATAGCCTGCTCAAATGACAAGACATTTCACAACCAATGTATAAATATTGACCGTGGATTACATTTTACAGGATATTAACAATGGATGTTAACCCCTTAATGACCAGGCCATTTTGCGCGTTAATGACCAAGGATTATTTTTTGTTTTTTCACGGTCGCATTCCCAGAGTCGTAACTTTTTTTTTATTCTGTCGACATAGCCGTATCTGGGCTTGTTTTTTGTGGGACGAGTTGTATTTTGTAATTGTACCATTTTTAGATGCTTATAATATATTGATTAACTTTTATCAACTTTATTTTAGGAGAGAATTGAAAATAAGCAGCTATTCCAGCATTGATTTTCACGTTATAAATTTACGCCGTTTACTATGCAGCGTAAATAACAAGTTAACTTTATTCTATGGGTTGGCACGATTACGGGGATACCAAATATGTAAAGGTTTTATATGTTTTCCTACGTTTGCACAATAAAAAGCCTTTTAGAAAAAAATTACTTGTTTTTGCATCGCCGCATTCCAAGAGACGTAATTATTTTATTTTTCCTTCAATGTGGCCGTATGTGGGCTTGATTTTTGCAGGCCAATGTGTAGTTTTCATTAGTACCATTTTGGAGTACATAGGACTTATAGATTAACTTTTAATTTTTTATGGGGGGAATGGGAGAAAAGAGAGAAATTTGCCGTTGTTTTTTGTGTTTTTTTAACGGTGGTTTAATTAAAGTGTTCATTTTATTGTTCAAGTCGTTACGATCGCGGGGATCACATATGTGCATGTGTTATTTGTTTTGACACTTACTAAATAAAACCACTTTTTGGGCAGTTTTATTTGATTTTGACTGTATTTTTTTTTTTTTCCACAAACTTTATTTAACCGATTCACATTTTTTTTTAGTCCCACCAGGGGACTTCACTATGCGATCTGCTGATCGCATATATAATGCTTTGGTATACTTAGTATACCAAAGCAAATATTGCCTGTCAGTGTAAAACTGACAGGCAATCTATTAGGTCATGCCTCTCGCATGGCCTAACAGGCTTTTGCTGAAGGCAGACCTGGGGGTCTTTGTTAGGCCCCCGGCTGCCATGGAAACCCGACGGTGACCCGCGATTTCTTTGTGGGGGCGCCGATGGGGTGACAGCGACATTTAATGGGTTAAACTGCCAGAATCGGAGCGGCTTCGATTCCGGCAGTTGTAGCAGAAGCCAGGCTCTGTATAACAGCCGTGCTCCTGCCGCTGATCACGTGGGTACAGTGTCAGTACCTGTGCGATCACAGGACGGATATATCCATCCTCCTGCGCGAACTACCAGCTGCAGAGGATGGATATATCCGTCCTTCGGCGTTAAGAGGTTAAGAAGGGCATCAAAACAAAGGACACAAGAATCCATCTTGTTTAATAATAAATACTGAAGCACAAGAGATCAATTACCAGTTTCTTCAGCGGCATAGAACCAAAAGTTTGGAGAAATTGTGGGTAAAGGCAGCCCTTGGGTCACCTAGAGGATGAGATCTCTTAGTTACATGTTGTCACAAGTCTTTTCTACAGTGTCGCTAACAACAAAACTTGACTTTCCCAAAAAGTTTTTTATTTTTTAAAAAGTACTTACGATATCGATGCGTTTATAAAAATTGTACTAAGCATCATGTCATTTATGCCATTAAATGCAAACAATGTGATCGCGTGTATGTACGGATGTAGCCATCTTTATCGTGACTCGGATAACTTGCTGCAGCAGCGTGATATCACACAACACAAGTCATTAAAAAGTCAAAACACTGCCACTGTGTATTTAATTCGTTGAAAGTCAAGATAAAGCCGGCTACATCTGTAGGGCGCACGATTAGAAAGTTCAAAACGCGCATTGTAGAACACATTTCAGATACAAAAACAAAAAAACCACTAATGCCTCCCGGTGCAGAAAGGAGGAATAAAGGCAAAAAAGCAAAAAACAGGCGTTTTCCATGCGCTACTGATCAGTATGGTTATCCATAACACGGAAATCCAAATTCCTCAAGGGTACCAATGTGGTCGGTAATATAAGGATTTTATTGGTACAATATAGAAAATATAAAACACAACTGTTTTAGGCTATGTTCACACGGAGTATTTTGGGGGAGGAATATCTGCCTCAAAGCTCCAAACGGAATTTTGAGGCAGATATTCCTCCCCCAAAATACTCCGTGTGAATAGCAATTATCGCGCCGTTTTTCGCCCGCGGCCATTGAGCGCCGCGGGCAGAAAACACGCTTTCTCCTGCCTCCCATTGAAGTCAATGGGAGGTCGGACGCGGAAGCGCCCGAAGATAGGGCATGTCGCTTCTTTTTCCCGCGAGGCAGTTTTACTGCTCGCGGGAAAAAGACGCCGACGCCTCCCATTGAAATCAATGGGAGGCGTTCTCGGGCCGTTTCTGCCGAGTTTTGCGACGCGGTTTCCGCGTCAATAAACTCGGCAAAAGACCCCGTGTGAACATAGCCTAACAGCGAACAGTTTCGAAACCGAACCGGTTTCTTCCTCAGGTAGTATATAAATAGATGGGTGGGGTGCCGGTTAAATAACCGAGTGACAGGTCAGTTAAAGGCAAGAACTACCGGGTCGGTTACAGAGATAAAAGACCAACCCAAATTACATATCGGAACGTACATATAATCACAACTGATAAAACAAAGATAAAAAATATAAAACATATATATGTATATATATGTCCAATGAAAGACAATTCGTTTCTATACATTATAGTTGGAAAGTGTCTAGTTGTTGCAAACATACTATATAGAACGTAATTGAACGCATACATATATACAAAATTATACACATATATAATGACATTGTTTAAAAATATAATTTAATAGAATATTAAAAACGAAATATTAAAAGGAAAATCTATTTATTTAAAAAGGGGGGAAACTTAAAAAAATGCACTACCGTTTCATTCTGTTTTTCCATTTTGCTATATAAATGTTCAGCTAAAATCGTTTTTATACAAGTTCTATGTGTGTACATGTGTGTATATACCTTTTTATATATGTTCTTTACATAATTATACTGTTTTCGTGGAAATGATAATAATGCCAATTTTATCATTATACTGATCTTGGTGTTACTTTCAGAAGATCGAATTTTATTATTAAAAGGAAACAGGTTTTTTTCTTCCAGTACGATCTTTGCCAGTTCTTGAAGAATTTCCTATATATATTTACTTATAACGAATTTCTTATTTGTTTACATATAAAGGGACTCATCCAGAGTAGATTCGTTTCATTCAATTATGATCTCTGCGATTTCATTCAAACCTTCAGGTTTTAGGGTCTTTAATTTATATATCCAATAGATTTCCCAAGTTCACACACAAAGGGTAGCTCCAAATGTAAAAAAAGAACTGTTTATGCTGTTCTAGTATACGTACCACAGACATTTTACATCAAACCAAACAAAAAAGGAGTTTCAAATTGAAATGCAGTTAAATTGCCAGTCCAACTACGTTATATACCTTATTGACTGTATCTGTGGTCTCCAATATGTGGGAAGAACCATTCAATTTCTACACTGTCGACTAAATAAACATCGTTCCAACTGCAAGAAAAAATTCCTTCTGCACAGTATCTCCAAACACTGTACTCTGTTTCATAACAATGATTTTACATGTTTTACTATTACACCGATTGAACATATAAATGAAAGCCGAGCGGATAGATACGATTCACTGTGCAGAAAAACACTTCTTAGAAACACATAATGGTAATTTTTAAAGCTTATGGGGAAATGTATTAACCTTTCTACGCCAGTTTTCTAAAAGGGGGATCCCCAAAAGTGGGGGGGGGTGACAGCACCCCAACAAATTTATAATAATTTACACCTGGCGTAAACTATAGTCGAAATCTCCGCCTGCTAATAATTGCCCAAAATGTCACTATGTGGAGCGTAGCAAGGTAGAGGCCCATGCCAGGCTCCTCTCCGTCCCCTCTATCGGGCAATTAAATAAAAAATGAATGCTCACCTCAGCACTCCTCTTCTGGTCCCCTCATGTTCTCTCCGCAGCCTGCGGCTCATACAATGCACTGATGACGTTGAGTGCTGTGTCACATATAAAGGACCTGACGCTGCTCGGTGTCAGTGCATTGTATGGGCAGCAGGGAGCCTTAGGGGATCAAGGGGGAAGAAGAGAAGCGGAGAAAAGATTATACTTATTTTTTATTTTACATTATGTCCGATGGGCAGGGGGAATGGATGGAGCATGGCCGCGGTCGCTGCATAACGATTGTGGCGCAGGAACGGCCGAAAGATGTGACACATTTAATAACTGTATTTCATCTTACTCCAACTTTCTTTATATTAAGACTGGCATATGAAATGCCATCTTAATAAATTCCCCCCAATGTTTTTATGGCCTTGAAGAAGTGAAGAAACCAAAGACGGGTGGAGATTGGAGAAGACACTTCCTGAATAGGGAGGCGTTCTGCGATCTGCAGCTTCATACAAGATTCCCGAAGGCTCTTAATTGGAGGAATGATCTGTTATATGTTTACTTAAGTGGAATAACACGTAATACACAATGTATATATCAACGACATAGCATAACAGTCATTTTCCTCTCATAATATGCAGTTTGACGACTTTAAGATGGCGATTTGTTTTTAAAATATTGCATATTTAAATATGGTGCTAAACTCCTGTTAAATAAAGATTCAGCTTCTCCCCTACTTGAGTAGCTGCACAGCACCTGCACGAACTTGAGAATTTGCCTCTCTGGTCATGTGATCACAGGTCCTGCACACAAAACACAACAGCACTACACAAACTATCTATGCAGTTTGGTCACTAGATGGCAGCAAAGCCCTAAAATGATATACACATACATGTTTACATAGACGGCATACATGTTTACATAGGCGGCATACATGTTTACATAGGCGGCATACATGTTTACATAGGCGGCATACATATTTACATAGGCAGCATACATGTTTACATAGGCGGCATACATGTTTACATAGGCGTCATACATGTTTACATAGGCGGCATACATGTTTACATACGCGGCATACATGTTTACATAGGCGGCATACATGTTTACATAGGCGGCATACATGTTTACATAGGCGGCATACATGTTTACATCGGCGGCATACATGTTTACATAGGCGGCATACATGTTTACATAGGCGGCATACATGTGTACATAGGCGGCATACATGTTTACATAGGCGGCATACATGTTTACATAGGCGGCATACATGTTTACATAGGCGGCACACATGTTTACATAGGCGGCATACATGTTTACATAGGCGGCATACATGTTTACATAGGCGGCATACCTGTTTACATAGGCGGCATACATGTTTACATAGGCGGCATACATGTTTACATAGGCGGCATACATGTTTACATAGGCGGCATACACGTTTACATAGGCGGCATACATGTTTACATAGGCGGCATACATGTTTACATAGGTGGCATACATGTTTACATAGGCAACATACATGTTTACATAGGCGGCATACATGTTTACATAGGTGGCATACACGTTTACATAGGCGGCATACATGTTTACATAGGCGGTGCACTTGGTGCTAAACTTGTAAATAAAAACACATCAAAAGAAACATAAACACATCAACTATCAATTTGTAATCCATACCCACCTGCGGCTGCTGCTACGCATATCCTCAGCATGACTTGCCTAAGTAGAGTCGTGTGTTATTGAACATTCTACTTATCCTTTCTTTTATCACCCCTACCTCTAAGAAAAAGACACGTGACAACCGAGGTTGGATGTGAAATGGCCACAGCAGCCGTTTATTAATTTACATTGTTTATAAAATGCAATTTTGATCCGAAACATTCGGATAACTAATTAGGAATCCAACCAGAGAATTCCTCCTATAATTCACATGACCCAACATGGGTCAGAATCATAAGTAACAATTAACATTAACATTAATCCGAGCAGGGGAAGTCCTTGAAGCCATTTTTAGATATGTTTTACCTCGAGTTTGCCATCTGCAACCACCACCAACAATTTACCTCCAGCCGTGAACCAGCTCGGAGGCACCGCTCACCTCTGCAGATGGCTCCAACCACCAGAAGACCACTTCAAAGGGATAACACCCTATGAAGTCTTCAAACCATGTACCTTTTTTGGGGGACGCATACCCCCGATGCGACCCCCCCACCATTTCGTACTGACCAACCTCAAGGACTCCCCCCGCCAGCCGCTATGACACCTGGACCTGCTCAAAATGGAAAAGAAAACAACACGTTACATAAGCATACGATAAAACAGAAACAACCATAGACAAACACACACATAGAACAACACAAGGGACACCACCCCAATAAAGGGCGGGAGGGTGGGAGCTTGTAACTTTGCTTGTTCTTCCTCCCGCTGCTTCCGGCTCAATGCTGGTAACGTCCCCTGACTCCTCCCTACCCCTCTTCCACCTCCCCCTTCTACTCCCTCCTTCTCACAACTTATTTAACCCTTTCCCTACTATGTCTTGTCATGGAGGCTTCCCTCTGAAGCCCTTCGTGCTGCGTCCAGCCTCTTCTTTATGGTCGGACAGTCTGAAGGTGACAGTGGAGAGGATTATTTTCAGACACTTCTACACTGGTTTGGACTGGTTCACTGGTTTCCCAGTTTGATCGGCTGCTTGTCTCATTTGAATTAAGAACCTCTTGAGCTCAGGACAAGGGGCAAATAACAGAAAAAGTCTCTCTCCACCTGCAGCAAAATGGTTTTCCAGTTCCCAGTGTTACCCGTTCCTGCTGCCTGTACCCTGTATCCCGTGCTATCGTCACTTGCTGTGAAAGTCAAGTCGTGTCTTCCCGCTGCATCCGCGGCGTCACCTGCTGTGAAAGTCAAGTCGTGTCCCTGCCACTGTCTACATTGCCTCAGGTACCCGTTCAGAACTATAGACATGGTTTTGTACCTTGTTGGCCAGCTGCTACCCCGCTACGCGGTACGGCCCTGTGGGTCCACGCCCCGCGCCGTGACAACGTAGAAGAATATTTATCACCGCTTAACTGCAGTAACTCTGCTCAATCTTTATTACAACAAGCAATAGACAGACGACAATTACAGAGAGAGAAGAAAACAAATGTAATGGTCGGGCACTACAGCGAGGTAGCAGAGTGGAGGGGGTTAGCGGTCAACTACTCAGAAAATGCCTGATATTTTACTTCAACAATCGGCAGAGTTGCTGGATTCTGAATATCAGTGAATGTGGCCAAACATTTAGATTTGTACCGGGGAATTGTAGACTTCCAATGTCTAGGCACAACCTAGTCTGAATAAATGGAGGAGAACCTTCTTCTGGAAAGAGATAGATCTGGAGAGAATGGAGCGGAGAGGACATGTTCAAAGAGAGAATTTATTGCCACCCAAAATGGTGCGATGTGCCTACAATCCCATCAGATGTCAGTAAGTGGACCTACCATTCCCCCACAGCTCCAACATGTCCCCAAACACTCCATGGGTAAAGCCCACGGAGGACCACCAGGACTCCTGAACCAACATGGATGTCAAAGTTTTTCTCGTTTTGCACAATAAAAACACTTTTTAATTTTTTTACAAAATAATTTGTTTTTGTGACGCTGCATTCGAAGATGAACTGCATAGTTTTTCAACTAATCTGGTCCCCAGGGCAGAAATCTGTCTTTCCATCTGGCACCTCCTGCAGACTCCTTTCAGTCTAGTTTGATTTCTTTTACCTCAGAGTTCCTCTTTTTCCCTTTTTTTAATTTCTTCTCTCCCCCTTTTTTTGAACTATTTCTAACAGGAGCTGTGCAGGATTAGAAAAATATAAAAATATTCTTCCAAAAACAGCACCACACCTATCCACAGGTTGTATCTGGTATTGCAGGTTTGCTCCATTGAAGTGAATGGTAATGAGCTGTAGTACCACACACAACCTATGGACAGGTGTGGTGCTGGTTTTTGGAGAAAGCAGACAAGTTCTCTCATCCTGGACAACCCTTTGTCATGGATTGTTCTTGTGCGGAGATGCTCCCTGCATTATCCCTTTTCCTTTATGGCCGCTGATATGTTCTATTCAGCTTTATGGCCTCTGTGGTAAGTACACTGCCAGTCAGTAAAGGGTTAACACTTCAGACCACTGTGGGTGACGCCACAATGTATGAGTTGTGCAGTGGTAATAAACTCCTGTAGTAATGATGATGAAGGTGCTGATGTCATAAATACAAATGTTTATGACATAAAGAAGATTCCATATTAGAAGGTTTTACTGCCACATTCAGCGCCATATTGGATGGGACTGAGGACCTTGAGCTTGACTTCCCCACCAATACCGACCTGATGTAATTTGGAGGTTCTAGCAGGGAAACCCTTCACCCCAGACCACTTCTTCATCACAGTGATGCCATCCTCTTCATACGGGTTGTCTGTAATAGAGGGGGGTTTCCAGCAGGAGATCCCCCTCTATTAGCCGGAGCGGAGACAGGTGCTACAAGGAGGCATCTGGAGGACCCGTTTCATCCGTGGATCACCCATTCATTTTAATGGGTGCCCAGGAAGAGAGACATCCGCCTAGCCAACCAGATCAGCCGATTTATGTGTTTTATGTCGTTCGTTCGTTGTAATGTCTTTCCTTGAAAATCTGAGAAAACGTACAAATTCTGTTACAAATGATATTTTGGCACCTTCTAAGCCCAGAGGAAGGGCAATCCTCCAGCCATGGTTTCCCTAGAGGTTTCCCCCACAGGGGGTTTTTCCTTTTCTGCGTGCTGGAGGGTGACTCTTCGTGAGTCGGAGGTTTGCCATTTTGGGTTTGGTCATATAATATAATAAAAGTTTTGACCATTTAACACCCAATTATAATGTTTTGTGTCTTTATTTTGCATGACTTGGGGTAAGTCGAGTGATGTATGTGTATGCAAATTACACTTACCTATATATCTGTTCCCCATTCATAACCCACACCTTTCTCTCATGAAGACTCGACTCCGAGGGTTTGGATAAAGTGGCCACAGCAGCCATTTTATTAAGAAATAAATATAAAAGTTAGTTAACTCAATTAACCCTAATTAAATAATATCCATATTATTTATTAACAAAAACAATAATAAATCAATAATGCACGAACCATAAATTATAACCCAAACACGTCAGACACCACTGACAAACAAACATTAACACATAGACTAGGAGAAGTCCTTGGAGCTATCATTAACTTTTTATGTTACCGGCTATCTGCCCCACCATTTTACCCCCAGCAGTAAAAACCCGGCTCAGAGGCACCAATTTTGCTGGCAGATGCCGTAAGGTAACTGCCACCTCTCCCAAGGGATAACACCCTAAGGAAATCACACTATCCAACCACCAGATAGTGTCCTTTCATCTTTAAAACCCAAGGGGATCCATACCCACAATGCACCCCCCCCAATAATTATTTGTCTAACTCCAAGGACTCCCCAGCCACAGCGTACAGGCCTTGACCCCCTCAAGCCTGAGAGTCCCGCCACAACAAAATAGCCCTCTCAATGCCATCCTGCAAGCCCAAGCACCACAAATCTGTTCTCACATCATTCAGGTGACACCATCTGCACTCCAATACGCTCCAACTCCAGCTTCCAAGTCCCAGTGCCGAACACATATGCCACCATTCCGCGCAACACATGCAGACACCGCCCTGTTAACTTTTATCCTTGCTTTGTTGATCCGCTCCACCGACCATGCCAAACGCCAGGATTTTCTAGGCACAATATCCGACCACACCGTGATCAAGTTCGGGTACAACGACCACAGGTGCAACAGATCGTGTTTTATTTCCCGAACCAATTCATGGAACGGGCGGGCCCCAAGATCGTTGCGCACAAGAAATCGTCTAAATAATGAATGATCGAATCCACCCCCGCCACAGATTTGACCACCCATTCCAAAAATTAGCTAAACGCCTCAAAGTACGCACAAGAAATGGAACAACCCATGGGGAGACACCGATCCACATAAAAACCGCCCCCCCCCCAAAACACCCCAGTAAACGCTGACTATCCGCATGCACCGGCAACAGCCGAAAAGCCGCATCGACATCCGTCTTTGGCCATTAACTCCCCCCTACCATGGAAACGCACCCACTGCACCGCCGCGTCGAATGACGTATACACGACCGAGCAAAGATCCCGATCTATCCCGTCATTAACCAACAAGCCCTTAGGATAAGACAAATGGTGAATCAAACGGTATTTGTTCGCCTCCTTTTTCGGGACAACCCCCAGCGGGGAGACGACCAAACATGGGATGGGGAGAGAACTAAAGGGCCCCGCCATGCGCCCCAAATCCACCTCTTTTGCCAACATTCACAAACCCAGGCCCCACATCACATACCCGCTCCCCAACCGCGGAACCCTCCCCTGAAACAGGAGACATAAGTATAGCAGGAAAAGGTAAAGACGGTGAAAACGACTCACCGAGCTGCACAGGCGCTGTGGACCCATCAGCTGGACCGTCCTGTCCACAAAGCTCCCCATCCTCAAGGTCTTCGGCAGATCTGGTCCCCCATCCATGGCAGCATGCACAGGTGTGCTCAACGGCCGGAACCGAGGTGGGGGAGGGGCGGGCTCCCATGCTCTCTCTCTGGCAGCTCGCCGCCCGGAAGTCACCCTCGAAACGGACGACCTAGGCCTGCGGCCCAATGCATGTCCCTTGCTTCCTCCGTTTCGCCGTGGGGCTCCACCCCCAGCTGGCACATCCCCAGGGGCAGCCGTCCGAACCATGGAACCCGGTGTAGAACTGGCGAGTGGAGGGGTGACCGGAAGTAGAAGCCGCACCCCCCCACACCTCCGATAGACTCCGCCGCGAAGTGGAACCGGCTGCAGTATCAGTGCTGCCAGACGCCCGAGGCGGAGGGTCCCTCACAGGGCTCCCTCTGCGGCGCCGAGTCCGAGGAGCAACGTTGGGGCTCAGCCTTTCTGGAGGACACGAGCGTCGGGGCCCGGCGCGGGGGAGAGACAGCCGAAGGTACCGGAGCGTTGGCCACCGCTGCAGCTTGTTCCTCCAACCAGGCGGGGCTGAATGCAGCAGCCGCCGCCCGCATCTGCTCAATGAACTGCTGCGCTGACATGAGGTAAGATGGCCGCCGGATGGGAGATGCGTGGATGGATGTCTTACTCCGTGCGCTGCTCCCGACCAAAAGACCGGGAATTCAGCGCACTTTCGGCTAACCCTCACCGGATCCCCTCCCTCTCCTAGACCCAACCCCTCCACTAACCCTCTGTAAAGGATCTGCCAGGCACAGCGGGGTTAACTCCCAGAACTAATCAGTCAGCACCTGAGAATACATCCCTGAGACTGACTCCTGCTTCCACCATTCAGGCTGGCAGGCTTAGGAGTGGGAGAGCCTATCGTAACCTGGCCAGACTCAGCTAGCTCCCGCCCTCGGTCTATTTAAGCCTGCACTTCCTGTCCCTCGGTGCTTGTTATTGCTTGTGTTTCCCTCCTTGTGGTTTCCTGGCCCAGCTACAGCTCCTGCTATTTTTGATCCTGCTCCATACAGACCCTGGCTTACCGACTACTCTTCTGCTTTTCGTTTTGTACCTCGCACACTCCTGGCTTGACTCGGCTCGTTCACCACTCTGGTTGCTCACGGTGTTGCCGTGGGCAACGGCCCCTTTTCCTTGCTTGTGTTCCTTGTATGTTTGTCGTGTTTGTCGTGCACTTACTGAGCACAGGGACCGCCGCCCAGTTGTACCCCGTCGCCTAGGGCGGGTCGTTGCAAGTAGGCAGGGACAGAGTGGCGGGTAGATTAGGGCTCCCTACCCCCTGCCACTACACCCTCACCTTTGGCTGTGACACGATGCTCCCTCCTATCCCCGTCATGTCTGGCCTACCCTCCACTGTGGCAGGGTCCGTCCGGCCTGTGTTTTGTTTGGTTTGGTGATTGGAATTTTGGGACTATCATATATTACAAAATCATAAGGCCGGACATCTACTTCCCACACTGACATAGAATGGAGACAACAAGTGTTGCTGCACACATCCTTACATTAATATATTGTATTACGGTCTGTAGCCTTTGGGGGAAATATATTAACCTTTCTACAACAGTTTACTAGCGTAGAAAATTCACAAAATGCGCAAATGTCAACATTTTTGGGGGCAAAAAATGGGCAGGGCTTAGCAGAAATGCCCAACAATTTTACTACAATTTACGCCAGTAACTGATATAAATTATAGAAGAAATCTATATGTATAGTGCGGCCCAGATTAATCTCTGGGGGGCGTAACAAGGCAAAGGTCCATGCCAGACCCATACGTCCCCCCCAATCAGACTGTTTGCCCCCCAATCAGACAATAAAATACATTTTAAAAATGTACTTACCTCACCACTCCGGCAGTGTTGTCCAGTGCCCGGAGGCAGCTGGACTGGCAGATCGGTGCGGGGTCTGGTGTAGTAACGATTGTTTGCCCCCATACATTACCGATGATTGCTCCTTGTGATACGCTGTATCGTCGTCGATTGGAGCTGGTTTTCATGGTCAGTATCGGGACATCTAAAAGGACCTTTATTTCCTCAGACACCACCATAACTAGGCATTGGAACTAACCCTTCCACCTTAGCGGGTAAAGATTAACCATCTAAAAGGTTCACTATATACACATAAGGGCTAAAGGTAAAAACACAGAGGTGCTCACCATATATCCAGCGTATAACTGTGTCCTCCAAATCTTACGGAGCAGGAGTTGTTCTAGATTCCTGTTTATATCCCAGACACGTTCATACCATTTTAGACAATGAATCTACATATCGCAAACTTGTGGCGAAACCAAGCACCGCATGTAAAGAATCTTTAAAAAATATGCTAGAAGAAGGAATTGCATTAGGAGTATTAGCCAAGAAACAGGCAGAATACTTACTGATAGAATTCCCTATTGTTCCCATATCCCATGGGATGCCAAAAATCCATAACTTTGCATGGTCTTGAAACTTGGGTTATCTGTGTCGTAGTTGGTTAGTACCCCTGCAAACAGGCCTGCCATCAGGGTAGTACCACTGGTACTACTGTCAGGGGCCTGGCCAAATAGTAAAATAAAGTGGGCAGCCGCGGCTCATCAAGGTTATGATCAGCGGTAATTGGTTTGTAGAAAGGAATGGGACCCATGCAGGGGCCAGAAGCAGCGGCCAGCTCTGCAACTTGGTGAGTGACAGTTTTAAAGCAGTAGATTCAGTTTAATAATTTTTTTTTATGTTGCCCCTCTGCTCCCATCTTCCCACCTGTCTCTCTCCCCTTCCCCTTCCCAGACCCCAGTCAAGCGTCATATTCACTCTGGCCCAACTCCCGCCTCGGCCACTTTCCGTTCTCTTAGCCTACTCCTCCGCCTACATCCTGGTATAATAGCTAAAGAAAATTACCTTATGAGGTTTAGAGTTAGTTAGTTAGTTATATGTCGAAATTTTTATCTAATGTTTGCACACCATGACGGTCGGTAGTCATGTAGACCGGACGCTTCCATGATTTGAATACGCTGTGACATGGCACATTGGGTCACGGGAACGTGGTGTAAAGAATCTGCCAGACACAGCTTCTGTGTCGACACCCGTGGTTAATCAGTCTGCACCTGCTCCTAGGTCTGATAGAGTGACGAGATCTGCTATCACAGCCTGGCCAGACGGTTCCAGCTCTCGCCCTCCATCTATTTATACCTTCATTTCCTGCTTGTCTTTGCCTGTGATTCTTTCCTGTTTCCTGGCTCTGCTGCTCCTGCTATTATTATTGACCTTGCTTCATTTTAACCCTGGCTTTACTGAGTACGCTCCTGCTCTGTGTTTGGTACCTCGTACACTCCTGGTTTGACTCAGCTCGTTCACTATGCCTGTTGCTCACGGTGTTGCCATGGGCAACTGCCCCATTTCCCTTAGCTTCTGTGTACCCTTGTCTGTTTGTCTGTCGTGCACATATTGAGCGTAGGGACCGTCGCCCAGTTGTACGCCATCGCCTAGGATGGGCCGTGCAAGTAGGCAGATACTGAGTGGCGGGTAGATTAGGGCTCACCTTTCTGTTTCCCTACCCCGTCATTACATAATCACAGGCCCATATACCTTTTCTACCCTGGTCCCTGACACAACTATGGACCCCCTTGAGACCCTGGCTCAGCAAATGCAGGGCCTCTCCCTACAGGTCCAAGCCCTGGCTCAGAGGGGCAACCAGCGTGATGCTACCTTGGTAGTGCCCCCCATCTCACCTATTGAACCCCACCTCAAGTTGCTTGACCGGTTCTCAGGGGATCGGAAGACTTTTTTCTCCTTTCGGGAGAGTTGTAGGCTCTATTTCCGTCTAAGGCCCCACTCCTCAGGTTCTGAGAACCTGCGAGTGGGTATAATTATGTCCAGGCTCCAGGACGGGCCCCAAGAATGGGCCTTCTCCTTGGCTCCTGACGCCCCTGAACTTTCCTCTGTTGATCATTTTTTTTTCTGCTCTCGGGCTCATATATGACGAGACTGACAAGACTGCCTTTGCTGAGAGTCAGCTGGTGACCTTACGTCAGGGTAAGAGACCCGTTGAGGAGTACTGTTCTGACTTTAGGAAGTGGTGTGTAGCTTCTCAGTAGAATGACCCTGCCTTGAGGTGCCAGTTTAGATTGGGTCTGTCGAACGCCCTGAAAGACCTGTTAGTTAGCTATCCCTCTTCAGACTCTCTAGATCAGGTTATGACTTTAGCGGTACGTCTTGACCGATGTCTCAGGGAACGACGACTTGAATGCTTTTGTGCTTTCTCCTCTGGCTCCCCCATGATGGCACCCGAGGTTCCGTTGCTTCGCTCTTCCACGGAAAACTTGGATGAACCAATGCAACTCGGGGCCTCCTTGTCTCCCCAGCAACGTAGAGAGCTCCGCAGGAAGAATGGTCTCTGCTTCTACTGTGGGTATGACAAACAACTGTCCTAGGCGTAAGAATAAGAAGCCAGAAGAACTTCCGCGCCTAAGTGACCATCGGGGAGGTTACTTGGGCGCACAGGTATTTCCCGTAAATATGAAACCTAATAAGATCTTGCTTCCCTTTCAGGTCTCTTTTGAGAGTAGGTCTGTTACCGGCAGTGCCTTCGTGGATTCAGGGTCTTCTGCTAATATTATGTCTGTGGAATTTGCTATTTCTCTAGCTATGCCATTGATTGATTTGCCTAAACCTGTCCCGGTATTTGGTATCGACTCCACTCCCCTTGCTAATGGTTATTTTACTCAGCATACCCCTGTTTTTGAACTCATTGTTGGCTCCATGCATTTGGAGCAGTGCTCTGTACTGGTAATGCAGGGATTATCGTCCGATTTGGTTTTAGGGCTTCCCTGGTTGCAGATGCATAATCCCACGTTTAACTGGAATACTGGGGATCTTACCAAATGGGGTAATGAATGCATGACGTCATGTTTTTCTGTTAATTTTATTTCTCTCCCTGAGGAGGTGAACACTCTACCTGAGTTTATTCAGGACTTCGCTGATGTTTTTTCTAAAAAGGCCTCATAGAGAATACGATTGCGCAATCGATTTGGTACCAGGAGCTAAGCTCCCTAAGGGTAGGATATTTAATCTCTCCTGTCCCGAACGTGAAGCAATGAAAGAGTATATCCAGGAATGCCTAGCCAAGGGTTACATTCGCCCCTCTACTTCTCCGGTAGGTGCTGGCTTCTTCTTCGTAGGGAAGAAGGATGGCGGTCTTAGGCCACCACCACACCATAACCACATAGTGACTGAATAATACCCCCATACTGTTACTGAATAATACCACCACACCATAAACACATAGTGACTGAATAATACCCCCATACTGTTACTGAATAATACCTCCACACCATAACCACATAGTGACTGAATAATACCCCCATACTGTTACTGAATAATACCACCACACCATAACCACATAGTGACTGAATAATACCCCCATACTGTTACTGAATAATACCACCACACCATGACCACATAGTACCCTTATACTGTTATTGAATAATACCCCCACACCATAACCACATAGTGACTGAATAATACCCCCATACTAATACTGAATAATACCTCCATACTGTTACTGAATACCTCCATACTGTTACTGAATAATACCCCCATACTGTTACTGAATAATACCCCCATACTGTTACTGAGTAATACCACCACAGCATAACCACATAGTGACTAAATAATACCCCCATACTGTTACTGAATAATACCCCCACACCATAACCACATAGTGACTGAATAATACCCCCATACTGATACTGAATAATACCCCCATACTGTTACTGAATAATACCTCCACACCATAACCACATAGTGACTGAATAATACCCCCATACTGTTACTGAATAATACCCCCACACCATAACCACATAGTGACTGAATAATAATATCATACTGTTACTGAATAATACCCCCACACCATAACCACATAGTGACTGAATAATACCATCATACTGTTACTGAATAATACCTCCACACCAGAACCACATAGTGACTGAATAATACCCCCATACTGTTACTGAATAATACCACCACACCATAACCACATAGTGACTGAATAATACCATCATACTGTTACTGAATAATACCTCCACACCAGAACCACATAGTGACTGAATAATACCCCCATACAATTACTGAATAACACCGCCACACCATAACCACATAGTGACTGAATAATACCCCCATACTGTTACTGAATAATACCCCCACACCATAACCACATAGTGACTGAATAATACCCCCATACTGTTACTGAATAATACCTCCACACCAGAACCACATAGTGACTGAATAATACCCCCATACAGTTACTGAATAACACCGCCACACCATAACCACATAGTGACTGAATAATACCCCCATACTGTTACTGAATAATACCAACACACCATAACCACATAGTGACTGAATAATACCCCCATACTGATACTGAATAACACCGCCACACCATAACCACATAGTGACTGAATAATACCCCCATACTGTTACTGAATAATACCGCCACACCAGAACCACATAGTGACTGAATAATACCCCCATACTGATACTGAATAACACCGCCACACCATAACCACATAGTGACTGAATAATACCCCCATACTGTTACTGAATAATACCTCCACACCAGAACCACATAGTGACTGAATAATACCCCCATACAGTTACTGAATAACACCGCCACACCATAACCACATAGTGACTGAATAATACCCCCATACTGTTACTGAATAATACCTCCATACTGATACTGAATACCTCCATACTGTTACTGAATAATACCCCCATACTGTTACTGAATAATACCACCACACCATAACCACATAGTGACTGAATAACACCCCCGTACTGATACTGAATAATACCACCACACCATAACCACATAGTGACTGAATAATACCCCCATACTGTTACTGAATAATACCCCCACACCATAACCACATAGAGACTGAATAATACCCCCATACTGATACTGAATAATACCTCCATACTGTTACTGAATACCTCCATACTGTTACTGAATAATACCCCCATACTGTTACTGAATAATACCTCCACACCATAACCACATAGTGACTGAATAATACCCCCATACTGTTACTGAATAATACCCCCACACCATAACCACATAGTGACTGAATAATACCCTCATACTGATACTGAATAATACCTCCACACCAGAACCACATAGTGACTGAATAATACCCCCATACAGTTACTGAATAATACCACCACAACATGACCACATAGTGACTGAATAATACCCCCATACTGTTACTGAATAACACCGCCACACCATAACCACATAGTGACTGAATAATACCCCCATACTGATACTGAATAATACCCCCACACCATAACCACATAGTGACTGAATAATACCCCATACTGTTACTGAATAATACCACCACACCATAACCACATAGTGACTGAATAATACCCCCATACTGATACTGAATAATACCACCACACCATAACCACATAGTGACTGAATAATACCCCCATACTGTTACTGAATAATACCACCACACCATAACCATATAGTGACTGAATAATACCCCCATACTGATACTGAATAATACCACCACACCATAACCACATAGTGACTGAATAATACCCCCATACTGATACTGAATAACACCGCCACACCATAACCACATAGTGACTGAATAATACCCCCATACTGTTACTGAATAATACCACCACACCATAACCACATAGTGACTGAATAATACCCCCATACTGATACTGAATAATACCACCACACCATAACCACATAGTGACTGAATAATACCCCCATACTGTTACTGAATAATACCAACACACCATAACCACATAGTGACTGAATAATACCCCCATACTGATACTGAATAACACCGCCACACCATAACCACATAGTGACTGAATAATACCCCCATACTGTTACTGAATAACACCGCCATACCATAACCACATAGTGACTGAATAATACCCCCATACTGTTACTGAATAATACCGCCACACCATAACCACATAGTGACTGAATAATACCCCCATACTGTTACTGAATAATACCGCCACACCATAACCACATAGTGACTGAATAATACCCCCATACTGTTACTGAATAATACCACCACACCATAACCACATAGTGACTGAATAATACCCCCGTACTGATACTGAATAATACCACCACACCATAACCACATAGTGACTGAATAATACCCCCATACTGTTACTGAATAATACCCCCACACCATAACCACATAGTGACTGAATAATACCCCCATACTGATACTGAATAATTCCTCCATACTGTTACTGAATACCTCCATACTGTTACTGAATAATACCCCCATACTGTTACTGAATAATACCCCCATACTGTTATTGAGTAATACCACCACAGCATAACCACATATTGACTGAATAATACCCCAATACTGTTACTGAATAATACCCCCACACCATAACCACATAGTGACTGAATAATACCCCCATACTGATACTGAATAATACCCCCATACTGTTACTGAATAATACCTCCACACCATAACCACATAGTGACTGAATAATACCCCCATACTGTTACTGAATAATACCACCACACCATAACCACATAGAGACTGAATAATACCCCCATACTGTTACTGAATAATACCACCGCACCATAACCACAGTGACTGAATAATAACCCCATACTGATACTGAATAATACCTCCACACCATAACCACATAGTGACTGAATAATATCCCCATACTGTTACTGAATAATACCACCACACCATAACCACATAGTGACTGAATAATACCCCCATACTGTTACTGAATAATACCAACACACCATAACCACATAGTGACTGAATAATACCCCCATACTGATACTGAATAACACCGCCACACCATAACCACATAGTGACTGAATAATACCCCCATACTGTTACTGAATAATACCGCCACACCATAACCACATAGTGACTGAATAATACCCCCATACTGTTACTGAATAATACCACCACACCATAACCACATAGTGACTGAATAATACCCCCATACTGTTACTGAATAATACCACCACACCATAACCACATAGTGACTGAATAATACCCCCATACTGATACTGAATAACACCGCCACACCATAACCACATAGTGACTGAATAATACCCCCGTACTGACACTGAATAATACCACCACACCATAACCACATAGTGACTGAATAATACCCCCATACTGTTACTGAATAATACCCCCACACCATAACCACATAGTGACTGAATAATACCCCCATACTGATACTGAATAATTCCTCCATACTGTTACTGAATACCTCCATACTGTTACTGAATAATACCCCCATACTGTTACTGAATAATACCCCCATACTGTTACTGAGTAATACCACCACAGCATAACCACATAGTGACTGAATAATACCCCCATACTAATACTGAATAACACCGCCACACCATAACCACATAGTGACTGAATAATACCCCCATACTGTTACTGAATAATACCGCCACACCATAACCACATAGTGACTGAATAATACCCCCATACTGTTACTGAATAATACCACCACACCATAACCACATAGTGACTGAATAATACCCCCATACTGTTACTGAATAATACCACCAAACCATAACCACATAGTGACTGAATAATACCCCCATACTGATACTGAATAACACCGCCACACCATAACCACATAGTGACTGAATAATACCCCCGTACTGATACTGAATAATACCACCACACCATAACCACATAGTGACTGAATAATACCCCCATACTGTTACTGAATAATACCCCCACACCATAACCACATAGTGACTGAATAATACCCCCATACTGATACTGAATAATTCCTCCATACTGTTACTGAATACCTCCATACTGTTACTGAATAATACCCCCATACTGTTACTGAATAATACCCCCATACTGTTACTGAGTAATACCACCACAGCATAACCACATATTGACTGAATAATACCCCCATACTGTTACTGAATAATACCCCCACACCATAACCACATAGTGACTGAATAATACCCCCATACTGATACTGAATAATACCCCCATACTGTTACTGAATAATACATCCACACCATAACCACATAGTGAATGAATAATACCCCCATACTGTTACTGAATAATACCACCACACCATAACCACATAGAGACTGAATAATACCCCCATACTGTTACTGAATAATACCACCGCACCATAACCACAGTGACTGAATAATAACCCCATACTGATACTGAATAATACCTCCACACCATAACCACATAGTGACTGAATAATACCCCCATACTGTTACTGAATAATACCACCACACCATAACCACATAGTGACTGAATAATACCCCCATACTGTTATTGAATAATACCAACACACCATAACCACATAGTGACTGAATAATACCCCCATACTGATACTGAATAACACTGCCACACCATAACCACATAGTGACTGAATAATACCCCCATACTGTTACTGAATAATACCGCCACACCATAACCACATAGTGACTGAATAATACCCCCATACTGTTACTGAATAATACCACCACACCATAACCACATAGTGACTGAATAATACCCCCATACTGATACTGAATAACACCGCCACACCATAACCACATAGTGACTGAATAATACCCCCATACTGTTACTGAATAATACCACCACACCATAACCACATAGTGACTGAATAATACCCCCATACTGTTACTGAATAATACCACCACACCATAACCACATAGTGACTGAATAATACCCCATACTGTTACTGAATAATACCACCACACCATAACCACATAGTGACTGAATAATACCCCCATACTGATACTGAATAATACCACCACACCATAACCACATAGTGACTGAATAATACCCCCATACTGTTACTGAATAATACCACCACACCATAACCATATAGTGACTGAATAATACCCCCATACTGATACTGAATAATACCACCACACCATAACCACATAGTGACTGAATAATACCCCCATACTGATACTGAATAACACCGCCACACCATAACCACATAGTGACTGAATAATACCCCCATACTGTTACTGAATGATACCACCACACCATAACCACATAGTGACTGAATAATACCCCCATACTGATACTGAATAATACCACCACACCATAACCACATAGTGACTGAATAATACCCCCATACTGTTACTGAATAATACCAACACACCATAACCACATAGTGACTGAATAATACCCCCATACTGATACTGAATAACACCGCCACACCATAACCACATAGTGACTGAATAATACCCCCATACTGTTACTGAATAACACCGCCATACCATAACCACATAGTGACTGAATAATACCCCCATACTGTTACTGAATAATACCGCCACACCATAACCACATAGTGACTGAATAATACCCCCATACTGTTACTGAATAATACCACCACACCATAACCACATAGTGACTGAATAATACCCCCGTACTGATACTGAATAATACCACCACACCATAACCACATAGTGACTGAATAATACCCCCATACTGTTACTGAATAATACCCCCACACCATAACCACATAGTGACTGAATAATACCCCCATACTGATACTGAATAATTCCTCCATACTGTTACTGAATACCTCCATACTGTTACTGAATAATACCCCCATACTGTTACTGAATAATACCCCCATACTGTTATTGAGTAATACCACCACAGCATAACCACATATTGACTGAATAATACCCCCATACTGTTACTGAATAATACCCCCACACCATAACCACATAGTGACTGAATAATACCCCCATACTGATACTGAATAATACCAACACACCATAACCACATAGTGACTGAATAATACCCCCATACTGTTACTGAATAATACCGCCACACCATAACCACATAGTGACTGAATAATACCCCCATACTGTTACTGAATAATACCACCACACCATAACCACATAGTGACTGAATAATACCCCCGTACTGATACTGAATAATACCACCACACCATAACCACATAGTGACTGAATAATACCCCCATACTGTTACTGAATAATACCCCCACACCATAACCACATAGTGACTGAATAATACCCCCATACTGATACTGAATAATTCCTCCATACTGTTACTGAATACCTCCATACTGTTACTGAATAATACCCCCATACTGTTACTGAATAATACCCCCATACTGTTATTGAGTAATACCACCACAGCATAACCACATATTGACTGAATAATACCCCCATACTGTTACTGAATAATACCCCCACACCATAACCACATAGTGACTGAATAATACCCCCATACTGATACTGAATAATACCTCCACACCATAACCACATAGTGACTGAATAATATCCCCATACTGTTACTGAATAATACCACCACACCATAACCACATAGTGACTGAATAATACCCCCATACTGTTACTGAATAATACCAACACACCATAACCACATAGTGACTGAATAATACCCCCATACTGATACTGAATAACACCGCCACACCATAACCACATAGTGACTGAATAATACCCCCATACTGTTACTGAATAATACCGCCACACCATAACCACATAGTGACTGAATAATACCCCCATACTGTTACTGAATAATACCACCACACCATAACCACATAGTGACTGAATAATACCCCCATACTGTTACTGAATAATACTACCACACCATAACCACATAGTGACTGAATAATACCCCCATACTGATACTGAATAACACCGCCACACCATAACCACATAGTGACTGAATAATACCCCCGTACTGACACTGAATAATACCACCACACCATAACCACATAGTGACTGAATAATACCCCCATACTGTTACTGAATAATACCCCCACACCATAACCACATAGTGACTGAATAATACCCCCATACTGATACTGAATAATTCCTCCATACTGTTACTGAATACCTCCATACTGTTACTGAATAATACCCCCATACTGTTACTGAATAATACCCCCATACTGTTACTGAGTAATACCACCACAGCATAACCACATAGTGACTGAATAATACCCCCATACTAATACTGAATAACACCGCCACACCATAACCACATAGTGACTGAATAATACCCCCATACTGTTACTGAATAATACCGCCACACCATAACCACATAGTGACTGAATAATACCCCCATACTGTTACTGAATAATACCACCACACCATAACCACATAGTGACTGAATAATACCCCCATACTGTTACTGAATAATACCACCAAACCATAACCACATAGTGACTGAATAATACCCCCATACTGATACTGAATAACACCGCCACACCATAACCACATAGTGACTGAATAATACCCCCGTACTGATACTGAATAATACCACCACACCATAACCACATAGTGACTGAATAATACCCCCATACTGTTACTGAATAATACCCCCACACCATAACCACATAGTGACTGAATAATACCCCCATACTGATACTGAATAATTCCTCCATACTGTTACTGAATACCTCCATACTGTTACTGAATAATACCCCCATACTGTTACTGAATAATACCCCCATACTGTTACTGAGTAATACCACCACAGCATAACCACATATTGACTGAATAATACCCCCATACTGTTACTGAATAATACCCCCACACCATAACCACATAGTGACTGAATAATACCCCCATACTGATACTGAATAATACCCCCATACTGTTACTGAATAATACCTCCACACCATAACCACATAGTGACTGAATAATACCCCCATACTGTTACTGAATAATACCACCACACCATAACCACATAGAGACTGAATAATACCCCCATACTGTTACTGAATAATACCACCGCACCATAACCACAGTGACTGAATAATAACCCCATACTGATACTGAATAATACCTCCACACCATAACCACATAGTGACTGAATAATACCCCCATACTGTTACTGAATAATACCGCCACACCATAACCACATAGTGACTGAATAATACCCCCATACTGTTACTGAATAATACCACCACACCATAACCACATAGTGACTGAATAATACCCCCATACTGATACTGAATAACACCGCCACACCATAACCACATAGTGACTGAATAATACCCCCATACTGTTACTGAATAATACCACCACACCATAACCACATAGTGACTGAATAATACCCCCATACTGTTACTGAATAATACCACCACACCATAACCACATAGTGACTGAATAATACCCCCGTACTGATACTGAATAATACCACCACACCATAACCACATAGTGACTGAATAATACCCCCATACTGTTACTGAATAATACCCCCACACCATAACCACATAGTGACTGAATAATACCCCCATACTGTTACTGAATAGCACCGCCACACCATAACCACATAGTGACTGAATAATACCCCCATACTGATACTGAATAACACCGCCACACCATAACCACATAGTGACTGAATAATACCTCCATACTGTTACTGAATAATACCCCCATACTGTTACTGAATAATACCCTCATACTGTTACTGAATAATACCCCCACACCATAACCACATAGTGACTGAATAATACCCCCATACTGATACTGAATAATACCTCCATACTGTTACTGAATACCTCCATACTGTTACTGAATAATACCCCCATACTGTTACTGAATAATACCCCCATACTGTTACTTAATAATACCCCCATACTGTTACTGAATAATACCTCCACACCATAACCACATAGTGACTGAATAATACCCCCATACTGTTACTGAATAATACCCCCACACCATAACCACATAGTGACTGAATAATAATATCATACTGTTACTGAATAATACCACCACACCATAACCACATAGTGACTGAATAATAATATCATACTGTTACTGAATAATACCACCACACCATAACCACATAGTGACTGAATAATAATATCATACTGTTACTGAATAATACCTCCACACCATAACCACATAGTGACTGAATAATACCACCATACTGTTACTGAATAATACCACCACACCATAACCACATAGTGACTGAATAATAATATCATACTGTTACTGAATAATACCACCACACCATAACCACATAGTGACTGAATAATACCTCCATACTGTTACTGACTAATACCACCACACCATAACCACATAGTGACTGAATAATACCATCACACTGTTACTGAATAATACCGCCACACCATAACCACATAGTGACTGAATAATACCCCCATACTGTTACTGAATAATACCACCACACCATAACCACATAGTGAATGAATAATACCTCCATACTGTTACTGACTAATACCTCCACACCATAACCACATAGTGACTGAATAATACCCCCATACTGTTACTGACTAATACCTCCACACCATAACCACATAGTGACTGAATAATACCCCCATACTGTTACTGAATAATACCACCACACCATAACCACATAGTGACTGAATAATAATATCATACTGTTACTGAATAATACCACCACACCATAACCACATAGTGACTGAATAATACCTCCATACTGTTACTGACTAATACCTCCACACCATAACCACATAGTGACTGAATAATACCCCCATACTGTTACTGACTAATACCTCCACACCATAACCACATAGTGACTGAATAATACCCCCATACTGTTACTGAATAATACCACCACACCATAACCACATAGTGACTGAATAATAATATCATACTGTTACTGAATAATACCACCACACCATAACCACATAGTGACTGAATAATACCCCCATACTGATACTGAATAACACCGCCACACCATAACCACATAGTGACTGAATAATACCCCCATACTGTTACTGAATAATACCACCACACCATAACCACATAGTGACTGAATAATACCCCCATACTGTTACTGAATAATACCACCACACCATAACCACATAGTGACTGAATAATACCCCCATACTGTTACTGAATAATACCACCACATCATAACCACATAGTGACTGAATAATAGCCCCATACTGTTACTGAATAATACCCCCATACTGTTACTGAATAATACCCCCACACCATAACCACATAGTGACTGAATAATACCCCCATACTGTTACTGAATAATACCTCCACACCATAACCACATAGTAACTGAATAATACCCCCATACTGTTACTGAATAATACCACCACACCATAACCACATAGTGACTGAATAATACCTCCATACTGTTACTGACTAATACCTCCACACCATAACCACATAGTGACTGAATAATACCCCCATACTGTTACTGACTAATACCTCCACACCATAACCACATAGTGACTGAATAATACCCCCATACTGTTACTGAATAATACCACCACACCATAACCACATAGTGACTGAATAATAATATCATACTGTTACTGAATAATACCACCACACCATAACCACATAGTGACTGAATAATACCTCCATACTGTTACTGACTAATACCACCACACCATAACCACATAGTGACTGAATAATACCCCCATACTGTTACTGACTAATACCTCCACACCATAACCACATAGTGACTGAATAATACCCCCATACTGTTACTGAATAATACCACCACACCATAACCACATAGTGACTGAATAATAATATCATACTGTTACTGAATAATACCACCACACCATAACCACATAGTGACTGAATAATACCCCCATACTGTTTCTGAATAATACCACCACATCATAACCACATAGTGACTGAATAATAGCCCCATACTGTTACTGAATAATACCCCCATACTGTTACTGAATAATACCCCCACACCATAACCACATAGTGACTGAATAATACCCCCATACTGTTACTGAATAATACCTCCACACCATAACCACATAGTGACTGAATAATACCCCCATACTGTTACTGAATAATACCACCACACCATAACCATATAGTGACTGAATAATACCCCCATACTGTTACTGAATAATACCTCCACACCATAAACACATAGTGACTGAATACTACCTCCATACTGATACTGAATAATACCCCCACACCATAACCACATAGTGACTGAATAATACCCCCGTACTGATACTGAATAATACCACCACACCATAAACACATAGTGACTGAATAATACCCTCATACTGATACTGAATAATACCCCCATACTGTTACTGAATAATACCTCCACACCATAACCACATAGTGACTGAATAATACCCCCGTACTGATACTGAATAATACCACCACACCATAAACACATAGTGACTGAATAATACCCTCATACTGATACTGAATAATACCCCCATACTGTTACTGAATAATACCTCCACACCATAACCACATAGTGACTGAATAATACCCCCGTACTGATACTGAATAATACCCCCACACCATAACCACATAGTGACTGAATAATACCACCATACTGTTACTGAATAATACCCCCACACCATAACCACATAGTGACTGAATAATACCATCACACTGTTACTGAATAATACCCCCACACCATAACCACATAGTGACTGAATAATACCCCCGTACTGTTACTGAATAATACCCCCACACCATAACCACATAGTGACTGAATAATACCACATACTGTTACTGAATAATACCTCCACACCAGAACCACATAGTGACTGAATAATACCCCCGTACTGTTACTGAATAATACCCCCACACCATAACCACATAGTGACTGAATAATACCCCCATACTGATACTGAATATGATAGGATTAGATAGAGTAGCTCAGCAGACAGTATCACACATAATGGGATTAGATACAGTGGCTCAGCAGACAGTATCACACATGATATGATTAGATACAGTGGCTCAGCAGACAGTATCACACATTATAGGATTAGATACTGTGGCCCAGCAGACAGTATCACACATGATAGGATTAGATACAATGGCTCAGCAGACAGAATTACACATAATAGGATTAGAGATAGGGCCCAGCAGACAGTATCACACATGATGGGATTAGATATAAGGCCCAGCAGAGTATCACACATGATGGGATTAGATACACAGCTCAGCAGACAGTATTACACATGATAGGATTAGATACAAAGGCTCAGCTGACAGTATCACACATGATAGGTTTAGATACAGTGGCTCAGCAGACAGTATCACACATGATAGGATTAGATATAAGGCCCAGCAGAGTTTCACACATGTTGGGATTAGATACACAGCTCAGCAGACAGTATCACACATGATGAGATTAGATACAGTAGCTGAGCAGACAGTATCACACATGATAGGATTAGATACACAGCTCAGCAGACAGTATCACACATGATAGGATTAGATACAGTGGCTCAGTAGACAGTATCACACATGATAGGATTAGATAGAGTAGCTTAGCAGACAGTATCACACATAATGGGATTAGATACAGTGGCTCAGCAGACAGTATCACACATGATAGGATTAGATACTGTGGCCCAGCAGACAGTATCACACATAATAGGATTAGATACAATGGCTCAGCAGACAGTATCACACATGATAGGATTAGATACAGGGCTCAGCAGACATTATCACACATGATAGGATAAGATACACAGCTCAGCAGACAGTATCACACATGATGAGATTAGATACAGTAGCTGAGCAGACAGTATCACACATGATAGGATTAGATACACAGCTCAGCAGACAGTATCACACATGATAGGATTAGATACAGTGGCTCAGTAGACAGTATCACACATGATAGGATTAGATAGAGTAGCTTAGCAGACAGTATCACACATAATGGGATTAGATACAGTGGCTCAGCAGACAGTATCACACATGATAGGATTAGATACTGTGGCCCAGCAGACAGTATCACACATAATAGGATTAGATACAATGGCTCAGCAGACAGTATCACACATGATAGGATTAGATACAGGGCTCAGCAGACAGTATCACACATGATAGGATAAGATACACAGCTCAGCAGACAGTATCACACATGATGAGATTAGATACAGTAGCTGAGCAGACAGTATCACACATGATAGGATTAGATACACAGCTCAGCAGACAGTATCACACATGATAGGATTAGATACAGTGGCCCAGCAGACAGTATCACACATGATAGGATTAGATAGAGTAGCTCAGCAGACAGTATCACACATAATGGGATTAGATACAGTGGCTCAGCAGACAGTATCACACATGATAGGATTAGATACAGTGGCTCAGCAGATAGTATCACACATGATAGGATTAGATACTGTGGCCCAGCAGACAGTATCACACATGATAGGATTAGATACAATGGTTCAGCAGACAGTATTACACATAATAGGATTAGAGATAGGGCCCAGCAGACAGTATCACACATGATGGGATTAGATATAAGGCCCAGCAGAGTTTCACACATGATGGGATTAGATGCACAGCTCAGCAGACAGTATTACACATGATAGGATTAGATACAACGGCTCAGCTGACAGTATCACACATGATAGGTTTAGATACAGTGGCTCAGCAGACATTATCACACATGATAGGATTAGATATAAGGCCCAGCAGAGTTTCACACATGTTGGGATTAGATACACAGCTCAGCAGACAGTATCACACATGATGAGATTAGATACAGTAGCTGAGCAGACAGTATCACACATGATAGGATTAGATACACAGCTCAGCAGACAGTATCACACATGATAGGATTAGATACAGTGGCTCAGTAGACAGTATCACACATGATAGGATTAGATAGAGTAGCTTAGCAGACAGTATCACACATAATGGGATTAGATACAGTGGCTCAGCAGACAGTATCACACATGATAGGATTAGATACTGTGGCCCAGCAGACAGTATCACACATGATAGGATTAGATACAATGGCTCAGCAGACAGTATTACACATGATAGGATTAGATACACAGCTCAGCAGACAGTATCACACATGATAGGATTAGATACAGTGGCTCAGCAGACAGTATCACACATGATAGGATTAGATACAGCAGCTCAGCAGACAGTATCACACATGATAGAATTAGATACAGCGGCTCAGCAGACAGTATCACACATGATAGGATAAGGGTATGTGCACACGGTAGCAGGCTTTTACGTCTGAAATGACAGACTGTTTTCAAGGAGAAAACAGCTGCCTCGTTTCAGCCATAATTGCTCCTCCTCGCATTTTGCGAGGCTTCTCTGACAGCCGTAAATTTTGAGCTGTGCTTCATTAACTTCAATGAAGAACGGCTCAAATTACATCTGAAAGAAGTGTCCTGCACTTCTTTTGACGAGGCTGTATTTTTATGCGTCGTCGTTTGACAGCTGTCAAACGATGATGCGTAAATGACAGGTTGTCTGCACAGTACGTCGGCAAACCAATTCAAATGAATGGGCAGATGTTTGCCGACGTATTGTAGCCCTATTTTCAGACGTAAAACGAGCAATAATACGCCTCGTTAACGTCTGAAAATAGGTCGTGTGAACCCAGCCTTAGATACTGTGGCTGAGAAGACAGTATCACACATGATAGGATTAGATACAGTGGCTCAACAGACAATATCACACATGATTGGATTAGATACATGGCCCTGCACGCTGACATTGCGGCTCCAGCGCTGGACCCAGGAAAGGTAAGAATAATAATTGTTTTGCTTTTTTATGTGTTACTAATTATTTTTGTGTATTTGTGTTTTTTTACAAGTTCGGTTGTTGGACTACGTCGGATTCGAGGACAACTTCAATGACAGCGTTTTTTTATTCTCAATAAAATGGTTAATGGGGGTTGTGTTTTTTTGTTTCAATAAAATATTTTTTCTATGTGCTTGTACTTTTTTAAACTTTATTATTACCGCCTTAGTAATGGCCGCTGGATGATTGACAACCTCCATTACTAAGGCGGGGCTTAATGTTAGCAGGTGCAGAGGCTAACACTAACCCCCATTATTAGCCCGGTACCCACCGCCACCAGGGGAGCTGGGAAGAGCCGGGTACGAACCAGTACCCGACAATCTGCAGTGACGGTCAGACACCGGGGCGGCCGCAGGATGGTAGTATTAGGCTGGGGAAGGCCAAAAACAGTGGCCCCTACCACCCTGGTAATGCTGCCTGCCGCTGCTGTGTTGCATTTGGCTGGTTATGAAAATTAGGGGGGGACCCCACATCGTTCTTTCCAATTATTTTGTATTTTTTTTTTTTAAATGACATGGGGTCCCCCCCCATTTTTCATAACCAGCTAGATACAATAAAGCAGCAGCAACCTAGCATTACCAGGGTAATAAGGCCACTGTATAAGACCTTCCCCAGCCTGTGGCCGCCCCATTGCCCGACCATCACTACAGATGGTCAAGTACTGGATCGTATCCGGATCTTCCCAGCACCCCTGGTGATTGGTGGGTACCGGGGTAATAAAGGGGGTTAGTGTTAGCCTCTGCACCGGCTAACACTAAGGCCCGCCTTAGCAATGGACGCGGTCATTCAGCCGGCAGCCATTACGAAGGCGGTAGTAATAAAGTTTAAAAAAAAACACAAAGACATAGAAAAAATATTTTATTGAAATAAAAATAAATCACACAACCATCATTAACCTTTTTTTTGATAATAAAAAAAGCCGTCATCGAAGTAGTCCTGGAATCTAAAATCTTGTGTAAGAAAACACACAAAAAATGATTAGTAACACATGTGTTAGGCTTAGATACAGGGCCCATGTGTGATACTGTCTGTGGGATCCTGTATCTAAGCCTACCACAAGGTAGGCTTAGATACAGGGTCAAGCAGACAGTAATCTTATACAGTAATACAGGGCCCATCAGACAGGATCACACATGGGCCATGTATCTAAGCCTACAATGTGATTGGCTTAGATACAGAGCCCAGCAGACAGCATCACACAATCTGTGATCCTGTCTCATGGGCCCTCTAAGCCTGCTAAATTGTAGGCTTAAAGGACTTGTCCAGTCCCTAAACATTGATGGCCATCAATAGCTGATGTGTCAGGGTTTGTCTCCCGGGACCCGCCAATCAGCTGTTTTGAAGGGGCCGCAGCACTCGTACGAGAGCTGCTTCCCCTTCATTTCCCTTACTCGCTCACACTGTGAATCGCCGACACAGATTCACTGTGTGACCTGAATCAAGTGACCGTAATGAAGGGGAAGCAGCTCTCGTACGAACACTGCGGCCCCTTCAAAACAGTTGATTGGCGGATCCCGGGTGTCGGACCCCGCCAATCAGCTTCAGCAGACAGGGATATTAATCTTACCCTCCTCTTCAGTCGCAGCGGAAGCTCTGTCATAACTCTATCCAGGATCACGATGTTTTGCGCGGCGCATAGCGCTGTGACGTCAGGACCTCCACTGCGCTCCGGAACCAAGAGGGTAAGTACTGTCAGTTATTATAGTAACAGGGGCCCGCGGCCCGAGTTACTATATTAACTTTTTATTGATGTGGTGCGGGGGGCTGCGGGCCCCCCTGGCTTCAGGGCCCGGTTGCAATTGCGACCTCTATAGCTACGCCACTGCCTATAATGTTGCAACATACACTACGCACAATACTGCTACACAGTCTACACACACAATACCAGTATATACACTATATACTCTACACATCAGTTTTCCCACTATTTACACAAAAGCACAGCAAAAACAGTTTCAAAATTATTGCTGCAAAACTACAATGTGTGAATGTCCTTACAGTATCATATGGACACAAGAATCATATATATCCAAATACACCCAGATTATATATATATATATATATATATATATATATATATATATATATATATATATATATACATATATATATATATATATATATATATATATACACACACACATACACACACACACACTCATTTACACACTCATACACACACTTACCTTCTATGTAGGATCTCTATTGCAGACAGTCTCATATATAGACGAGAATCATATATATATATATATATATATATATATATACACACACACACACAAACATTTACACACTCATACACACACTCTTGAAGCAGCAGGGGCTTTACAACATGCCCCATCCCAGGACAGCAGATATAACAGGCTGCAGAAGTAGCTGGTCTGTTAGAAGAATAGGGGGACACAGCACACGAGAGGAGGGGGGCAGAGGAGAGGGAAGCAAGGGGACACAGGAGAGTGACACAGGAGAGGAGGAGGGCACAGGAGAGGGAAGCAAGGGGACACAGGGGAGGACTAGACACGGAGCTTCCTCTCTGCAGACGCTGAGGCTGTGAACTCTCCCCTCCCCCTCTTCTCTGCCCCGACTGCTTCAGACGAAAGGGAGAGAGAGGGAGAGGACGTAGCTTGTATTCACAGAAGTCCACCGCTCACCTCATGCATCTCGTAACTTGCTTGAGGAGAGGATAGCTCCTCCTGCAGACCTGCTCCTCTCTGGTGGCGCGTGCTGCATACAGCGTCAGAGAGGAGCAGGAGTGTTCTCACAGACAGCCACGTCTGCTAAGTTAAATAATCCCCTTCCCCCGGTCCAGTCTGTCTTTGGCTCAAAATGCCGCCCCCCACTTTCAGCTAGGCTGCGCCGCCTGAGGCTGTCGGCTCACCTCGCCTCATGGTAGGTGCGGCACTGTGTGTAATGCTCCCGCGGTCTTCCAGAATTTCATAAATTAGATTTTAAGAGACTACCTGGGGTATTTCTTGTAGTGTACCTTGATGACATACTTGTGTTTTCCAAGGACTGTTCCTCCCACATTGAGCATGTCAGGAAGGTGCTCCAGGCCCTTCGAGAAAACAAACTCTTTGCTAAAACCGAAAAATGTGTGTTTTGGGTGCAGGAGATACAATTTTTGGGTCAAATCCTCACTCCTAATGAATTCCGCATGGACCCTGCCAAGGTTCAGGCTGTGGCTGAATGGGTCCAACCTGCCTCCCTGAAGGCGTTACAGTGCTTCCTGGGGTTTGCTAATTATTACAGGATATTTATTGCTAACTTCTCGGTCATCGCTAAGCCTCTTACGGATCTTACTCGCAAAGGTGCTGATCTCCTCCACTGGCCTCCGGAGGCGGTCCAGGCTTTTGAGGTCCTTAAGAAGAGCTTTATGTCGGCCCCAGTGCTGATTCAGCCTAACCAAATAGAGCCATTCATCGTGGAAGTTGACGCCTCCGAGGTGGGAGTGGGTGTTGTCTTGTCCCAGGGTACCAGGTCCCTCACCCATCTCCGTCCCTGTGCCTACTTCTCCAGGAAGTTCTCGCCCACTGAGAGTAAGTATGACATTGGCAACCGCAAACTCTTAGCCATTAAATGGGCATTTGAAGAGTGGCGCCACTTCCTGGAGGGGGCTAGGCACCATGTAACGGTCCTTACCGACCACAAGAAGCTGGTTTTCCTAGAATCTGCCCGGAGGCTAAACCCGACACAAGCTCGATGGGCGTTGTTTTTTACTAGATTCAACTTTTTGGTCACCTATAGGGCTGGGTCTAAAAATATTAAAGATGATGCTCTGTCGCGTAGCTTCATGGCCAGCCCTCCTTCGGAGGAAGATCCTGCTTGTGTTTTGCCCCCAGGTATAATCATTTCCTCTGTTGATTCTGACTTAGTCTCCGAAATTGCGGCTGATCAAGGTTCAGCTCCCGGGAACCTTCCTGAGAACAAGCTGTTTGTTCCCCTGCAATTCCGGCTAAGGGTACTCAGGGAAAATCATGACTCTGCACTATTTGGGCATCCAGGCATCCTGGGTACCAAGCACCTCATTGCTAGAAACTATTGGTGGCCTGGGTTGCCTAAAGACGTTAAGGCATACGTCGCCGCTTTTGAAATTTGTGCTAAGTCCAAGACTCCCAGGTCCCGACCAGCGGGCTTACTATGCTCTTTGCCCATTCCCCAGAGACCTTGGACCCATATCTCCATGGATTTTATCACCGATCTGCCTCCATCTCAAGGCAAGTCGGTGGTGTGGGTTGTAGTAGACCGCTTCAGTAAGATGTGCCACTTTGTGCCCCTCAAGAAACTACCCAACGCCAAGACGTTAGCTACCTTGTTTGTCAAAAACATCCTGCGTCTCCATGGGGTTCCTGTCAATATTCTTTCTGACAGAGGGGTCCAATTTGTTTCATTGTTTTGGAGAGCTTTCTGTAAAAAGTTGGAGATTGATCTGTCCTTCTCCTCGGCCTTCCATCCTGAAACGAATGGCTAGAGATGAGCGAACTTATGAAAAGTTCGGTTCGGCTAGTTCGCCGAATTTCACAAAAAAGCTTGATTCGGACCGAACTAGTTCGGACCGAACCTGTAATTTCCGTGCGCCGAGCATGGTACTGTCCAGGGTGCTGATAGAGTTAATGGGCTGCACTAACTCTTTCAGCAACCTTCACAGTACATGCTCGGCGCGCGGAAAATACAATTTTAATGTAATTAAAAAAAAAAAAAAATACGTTCATGCTTACATTCCTCCTGTCCGGCCTCCAGCGATGACGTTTCATCCATGTCGCCGCTGCAGCCAATCACAGGCTGTAGTGGCGGTCACGCACGTCAGGATGACGTCAGAAGGCCGGCCTCAAGGGATGACGCTTCATCCCACGTGACCGCCTCTGCAGCCAATCACAGGCTGCAGCGGCCTCTGCAGCCAATCACACGCTCCTCTCCTGAAATACTCTGTGCTGCGCTGCCTTAAAATCTGTGGACAGGTCAGGATCCTGTTTCTTTTAAATGCTGCTGGGGAACACGCTTGATCCACTATATAAGGCTGCGCTACAGTGCAGCATTTAAAAGAAACAGGATCCTGACCTGTCCATAGAGTTTAAGGCAGCACAGAGTATTTCAGGAGATGAGCGTGCAGATTTAGTGCTGCTGTGAACTCTGCTCTTACCATTACGTAGCTCTCAGTCTGTTACCTCTCCTCCACTCCTGTCCTCTATAACACCTTCATATGATTGGCAAGTCACCACGTAATGGTAAAAGCAGAGTTCACAGCAGCACAGAGTATTTCAGGAGATGAGCGTGCGGATCTTGTTCGGGTGGTGACTTGCCAATCATGTGAAGGTGTTATTGAGGACAGGAGTGGAGGAGAGGTAACAGACTGAGCTACGTAATGGTAAGAGCAGAGTTCACAGCAGCACAGAGTATTTCAGGAGAGGAGCATGCAGATTCTGTGCTGCTGTGAACTCTGCTCTTACCATTATGTAGCTCTCAGTCTGTTACCTCTCCTCCACTCCTGTCCTCAATAACACCTTCACATGATTGGCAAGTCACCACCCCGCAAAAGATCTGCACGCTCAACTCCTGAAATACTCTGTGCTGCTGTGAACTCTGCTCTTACCATTACGTGGTGACTTGCCAATCATGAAGGTGTTATAGAGGACAGGAGTGGAGGAGAGGTAACAGACTGAGAGCTACGTAATGGTAAGAGCAGAGTTGACAGCAGCACTAAATCTGCACGCTCATCTCCTGAAATACTCTGTGCTGCCTTAAACTCTGTGGACAGGTCAGGATCCTGTTTCTTTTAAATGCTGCACTGTAGCGCAGCCTTATATAGTGGATTGAGCGGGTTCCCTAGCAGCATTTAAAAGAAACAGGATCCTGACCTGTCCACAGAGTTTAAGGCAGCACAGATTATTTCAGGAGATGAGCACGGCCGGCCACGGGCAGCCGGTCGTTTTTCCGAGCCCTACTCCCATTATAAATTATAGGAGCACGGCCCGTAAAATAAAAAAATAGAACATGTTCTATCTTTTTAACGGCACGGGCACCTTCCCGTGCGAAAACGGGAAGGTACCCGTGGCTAACAGAAGTCTTAGGGCCCGCTATTTCGGGTCGTAATTACGACCCGTAATAACGGGTGTTTTTACGGTCGTGTGCATGAGGCCCCGTAATGATGGGTGGCTACATGTGTGCACCCGTCATTACGGCAGCGTTGCTAGGCGACGTCAGTAAATAGTCACTGTCCAGGGTGCTGAAAGAGTTAACTGATCGGCAGTAACTGTTTCAGCACCCTGGACAGTGACTACCGATCACAATATAGAGTAACCTGTAAAAAAAAAAGACGTTCATACTTACCGAGAACTTTCTGCTTCCTCCAGTCCGGTCTCCTGGCCGTTGCCTTGGTGACGCGTCCCTCTCGACATCCGGCCCGACATTCCTGGGTGACGTCACAGCCCATGTGACCGCTGCAGCCAATCACAGGCTGCAGAGGCCTCTACAGCCAATCACAGGCTGCAGAGGCTTCTGCAGCCAATCACAGGCTGCCGCGTCAGAAAAGAAGGTCGGACTGGAGGAAGTAGAGCGACTCGTCACCAAGACAACGACCGGGTACGTAGAAAATGCTTTTTATTTTATTTTTAATCAGCAGCCTCTTTTCTTTATCAGTGATTGATAGAGACAAGTGGCTGCCGATTTGTATAATATTTTTGACCGGGTTCGGTCAAAACGGGTTCGGCCGAACCCGGTGAAGTTCGGATTCGCTACGAACCAAACTTTTCCGGATGTTCGGACCGATACCGGGTTCGGTTGTCCCGTTTCGCTTATCTCTAATAATGGCCAAATCGAGTCTCTAGAACAATATTTAAGGTGTTTTATCTCTGACTGTCAATATGATTGGGTCTCCTTCATTTCCCTCGCCGAATTTTCCCTTAATAACCGGGTCTGTAACTTGTGAGGGGTCTCCCCCTTTTTCTGTAATTTTGGGTTTAATCCACGGTTCTCCTCCGTTTCACCTGGTGGTTCCAACAATCCCGAGGTAGATGTCGTTCATCGGGAACTGTGCACAGTCTGGGCCCAGGTTCAGAAGAACCTAGAGGCGTTCCAGAGCATACAAAAGACTCAGGCAGATAGAAGACGTTCTGCTAACCCCTTGTTTGTGGTCGGGGATCTGGTGTGGCTGTCTTCAAAAAATTTGCGCCTTAATGTTCCGTCTCAAAAATTTTCTCCCCGGTATATAGGGCCGTACAAGGTCATTGAGGTCCTTAACCCTGTCTCCTTCCGACTGGAGTTACCCCCGTCTTTTCGAATACACGATGTGTTTCATGCCTCCCTCCTGAAACGCTGCTCCCCATCCTTGGCTACCTCGAGGAAACCTCCGGTCCCTGTTCTCACCACTGAAGGGGTAGAATTCGAGGTGGCCAAGATTGTGGACAGCAGGATGGTCCAAGGCTCCCTCCAGTACCTGGTCCACTGGAGAGAATATGGGCCTGAGGAGAGCACTTGGGTACCCGCCCGGGATGTTCACGCTGGGGTATTGCTCAGGAGGTTCCATCTTCGGTTCTCCAATAAGCCAGGTCCACCTAGAAAGGGTCCAGTGGCCCCTCATAAAAGGGGGGCACTGTAAAGGATCTGCCAGACACAGCTTCTGTGCCGACGCCCGTGGTTAATCAGTCTGCACCTGCTCCTAGGTCTGATAGAGTGACTCGATCTGCTACCACTAGGGGTGGTAGGCTCAGGAGTGGGAGAACCTATCACAGCCTGGCCAGATGGTTCTAGCTCCCGCCCTCACCTTCATTTCCTGCTTGTCTTTGCCTGTGATTCTTTCCTGTTTCCAGGCTCTGCTGCTCCTGCTATTATTATTGACCTTGCTTCATTTTGACCCTGGCTTTACTGACTACGCTCCTGCTCTGCGTTTGGTACCTCATACACTCCTGGTTTGACTTGGCTCGTTCACTACGCCTGTTGCTCACTGTCTTGCCGTGGGCCTTGTCTGTTTGTCTGTCATGCACATATTGAGCGTAGAGACCGTCGCCCAGTTGTACGCCGTCGCCTAGGACGTGCCATGCAAGTAGGCAGGGACTGAGTGGCGGGTAGATTAGGACTCACCTGTCTGTCTCCCTACCCCGTCATTACACGTGGTATCTAGGTTACATCAACACTTTCATGACGTAACTTGTGGTTCGCGCTTGGGCATTGGAGATGAAGAAGACTGGCAGAAGTCATCATGGCGTTCTGGGCCGGATGAAGAAGAAAAGAGAACGTGAACGACTCCAATCTGAGAAGAGGTCACCTGTGAGTCACTGAATTTCATTGCACTGTATTCGCTTATATGGTCTGCAGAATGCCTGTGTAGGACTGATATCTGTCACAATATGGTGGGAATATTGGTCTTTGTTTTACTACACACGTTTTTAGCACACAATCTAGAGTGTTCAAATTATTTCTATATAGTTGAACGGTAGACCCCCAAGAATTATTTCCTTTGGTGGGTCCAAGGTACCTCAGTCAAACACTGAGTGTACAGATCCTTGCATTAAGATATTGTATTACTGTCTGTAGCCTTAGAGGAGAATTTGTTACCCTTGCGAAGCCTCTTATCTGGCATAGAAAAGTCCCAAAAGTGCGGGAAAATTTTTGGGCAGTTTATGCTGCGCTTGGCACTTTTTGAAAAGTGTGTAAAGCTTGGCAGAAAGGGCCGACAATTTTACTATCATTTACGCCAGTAACGGGCGTAATGTAAGGCTGGGTTCACACAACCTATTTTCAGACGTAAACGAGGCGTATTATGCCTCGTTTTACGTCTGAAAATAGGGCTGCAATACGTCGGCAAACATCTGCCCATTCATTTTAATGGGTTTGCCGACGTACTGTGCAGACAACATGTAATTTACGCGTCGTCGTTTGACAGCTGTCAAACGACGACACGTAAATGGACTGCCTCGGCAAAGAAGTGCAGGGCACTTCTTTGCCACGTAATTTGAGCTGTTCTTCATTGAACTCAATGAAGCACAGCTCAAGATTTACGAGCGCCTCAGAGCGTCTCAAACGCCTCGTAAATTACGAGGAGGAGCATTTACGTGTAAAACGAGGCAGCTGTAAACAGTCTGTCTTTTCACACGTAAATGCCTCTCATCGTGTGAACATACCCTTAAGCAGAAATCAACGTCAGCTCCGAGTTAGTGTACAATTTTACATTGAGTGTGTAACAAAAGGCCAAAGCCAGACTCCGTATCTCCCCCACTAATCAGACTGTCTTGTTCCACAAGACATGTGTTTTGCCCACCCCCCTAAAAAAAAAAAAAAGATATATATATCTGAGACAGCGTATCTATAAGGGTATATTCACACGCTGTGTTTTCAGGCGTATTTTGGGGCGTAAACGCCTTCAAATACGACTAAAAAATCGGTAGCCCAATGCCTACAAACACTGCCTATTGTATTTTAAAAAGGCATTTAAAAAGAAGGAGCATGTCACTTCTTGAGCCGTTTTTGGAGATTTTTTCATTGTGTCAATGGAAAAACAGCTCCAAAAACATCTAGAAAAAAACACCTCAAAAAACGTTTCCAGCTTCAAAAACGGCTGTAAATCAAAGGCTGTGTTCTCTGAAAACTGCTCTGTAATCTTCAGCCATTTTTGACTTTGCCTGTGATCCCTAAGACTATGACACCTGATAGCTCTGCTACTTGATAGGAGACAGCGGCTCAGCAGACAGTATCACATATAATATGCTTAGATACAACGGCTTAGCAGACACTATCACACATGCTAGGCCCAATTAGAAGGTTAATTGTGAAAACATTTCTTATGGTGTTTTTCGAAAAAAGTCACTTGAACTGGTATCATTTAAACAGTTAACCGATGAATGGCGCTGTTTATGTGGAATTTACCCTGCGGCCTAATGTACCATATAATGTATTAATTTTTTTTTTTTTTTAAAAACCTACATTTTGTGGGGTGAATTGAAAAAAAAAACCTGTAATTCCGCCATTTCTGTTTTGATTTTACAGTGTTCATCGGGCGGCATGAATTGCATGATAACTTGATTCTGCGGGTCGTTACGATTATGGCGATACCAAATTTATAAAGTTTTATTTTTTACAAAATAATTTGTTTTTGTGACGCTGCATTCGAAGATGAACTGCATAGTTTTTCAATGCAACAGCACTTCATAGGGCGGGAAGGGGTTAAAACCCACTCTCTGAAGCCCCCCTTCAAGATACATTTCAACTAATCTGGTCCCCATGGCACAAATCTGTCTTTCCATCTGGCACCTCCAGCAGACTCCTTTCAGTCTAGTTTGATTTCTTTTACCTCAGAGTTCCTCTTTTTACCTTTTTTAAATTTATTTTCTCCCCTCTTTTTTTGAACTATTTCTAACTATTTCTATCTGTGCAGGATTAGAAAAATATGTCTGCTTTCTTCCAAAAACAGCACCACACCTATCCCCAGGTTGTATCTGGTATTGCAGGTTAACTCCATTGAAGTGAATGGTAATGAGCTGTAATACCACACACAACCTATGGACAGGTGTGGTGCTGGTTTTTGGAGAAAGCAGACAAGTTATCTCATCCTGGACAACCCTTTGTCATGGATTGTTCCTGTGCGGAGATGCTCCCTGCATTATCCCTTTTCCTTTATGGCCGCTGATATGTTCTATTCAGCTTTATGGCCTCTGTGGTAAGTACACTGCCAGTCATTGAAGGGTTAACACTTCAGACCACTGTGGGTGACGTCACAATGTATGAGTTGTGCAGTGGTAATAAATTCCTGTAGTAATGATGATGAAGGTGCTGATGTCATAAATACAAATGTTTATGACATAAAGAAGATTCCATATTAGAAGGTTTTACTGCCACATTCAGCACCATATTGGATGGGACTGAGGACCTTGAGCTTGACTTCCCCACCAATGCCGACCTGATGTCATTTGGAGGTTCTAGCAGGAAAACCCTTCACCCCAGACCACTTCTTCATCACAGTGATGCCATCCTCTTCATACGGGTTGTCTGTAATAGAGGGGGGTTTCCAGCAGGAGATCACCCTCTATTAGCCAGAGCGGAGACAGGTGCTACAAGGAGGCATCTGGAGGACCCGTCTCATCCGTGGATCACCCATTCATTTTAATGGGTGCCCAGGTAGAGAGACATCCGCCTAGCCAACCAGATCAGCCGATTTATGTGTTTTATGTCGTTCATTGTATTGTCTTTCCTTGAAAATCTGAGAAAACTTCTGTTACAAATGATATTTTGGCACCTTCTAAGCCCAGAGGAAGGGCAATCCTCCAGCCATGGTTTCCCTAGAGGTTTCCCCCACAGGGGGTTTTTCCTTTCCTGCGTGCTGGAGGGTGACTCTTCGTGAGTCGGAGGTTTGCCATTTTGGGTTTGGTCATATAATATAATAAAAGTTTTGACCATTTAACACCCAATTATAATGTTTTGTGTCTTTATTTTGCATTCTTTGGTTTGGTGATTGGGATTCTGGGTCTATCACATATCACAAAATCATGAGGCCGGACATCTACTTCCCACACTGACATAGAATGGAGACAACAAGCGTTGCTGCACAATTAAGTGTACACATCCTTACATTAAGATATTGTATTACGGTCTGTAGCCTTTGGGGGGAATATATTAACCTTTCTACAACAGTTTACTAGCGTCGAAAATTCACAAAATGCGCAAATGTCTAAATTTTTTGGGGTAAAAAATGGGCGGGGCTTAGCAAAAATGGCCAACAATTTTACTATAATTTACGCCAGTAACTGATGTCAATTATAGCAGAAATCTATATGTATAATGCGGCCCAGATTTATCTCTGGGGGGCGTAACAAGGCAAAGGTCCGTGCCAGACCCATACCTCCCCCCAATCAGACTGTATGCCCCCCCCAATCAGACAATAAAATACATTTTAAAAATGTACTTTAAATGTACAGCAGGCCGCAGCACGTAGAAAGTACTGATGACAGGCCGCGTTGCAGCTAAAACATGCGACACATTTATTAAGAGTCGTTCGCCTGTTAATAAATGTGTTGCATCTTACTCCAGCAAACTGTTTAATAGGACTGGTGTATGAAACGCCAGTATTAAAGGGAATGTGTCGCTAGGAATTTTTTTTATTTTTTTTCTGTTAAACAGTTAGTATATAAATGATTACACAGTGTTTTAATGAAGCTGCCAGTTGAGGACCTGTGAGGCGTCTATTTCTCAAACTAGAGACTCTAATGTACTTGTCTTGTTGCTCAGTTGTGCAGCGGGGCCTCCCACTTCTCTTTCAACTCTGGTTAGAGCATGTTTGTGCTGTCCTCTGAAGGGAGTAGTACACACCGTTGTAGGAAATCTTCCGTTTCTTGGCAATTTCTCGCATGGAATAGCCTTCATTTCTAAGAACAAGAATAGACTGTCGAGTTTCACATGAAAGCTCTCTTTTTCTAGCCATTTGGAGAGTTTATTCGAACCCACAAATGTAATGCTCCAGATTCTCAACTAGCTCAAAGGAAGGTCAGTTTTATAGCTCCTCTAAACAGCAAAACTGTTTACAGCGGTGCTAACATAATTGCACAAAGGTTATCAAGTGGTTTCTAATCATCCATTAGCCTTCTAAGGGCGGATTTACACGAATGTGTAATACGTCCGTGCCACCCGCGTGTTTTTCATACGTGTGGCATGGACCTATGCAAGTCTATGGGGCAGTGCAGACTGTCCGTGATTTTTGCGCAGAGTGAGTCCGCTGCGTAAAACTCACGACATGTCCTATATTTCGGCGTTTTTCGTGCATCATGCACCCATTAAAGTCAATGGGTGCGTAAAAATCACGCGCGCTGCATGGAAGCACTTCCGTGGGACGCGCGTTATTCGCGCAACCGCAGTAAAATAATGAATATAAACAGAAAAGCACCACATGCTTTTCTGTTTACAAACATCCAAACGGAGTGTCATAATGATGGCACGCAGCCGCGCACCATATGTACATGACACACGGAGCTGTTAAGTGCCTTTTGTGCATGCAAAACTCCGCGTTTTTTGCGTGCGCAAAACGCACACGCTCGTATAAATCCGCCCTAACACAGTTAGCAAACACAGTGTACCATTAGAACACTGGAGTGATGGTTGCTGGAAATGGGCCTCTATACACCTATGTAGATATTGCATTAATAACCTGACGTTTGCAGCTAGAATAGTCATTTACCACATTAACAATGTATAGAGTGGATTTCTGATTAATTTAATGTTATCTTCATTGAAAAAAACTGTGCTTTTCTTTCAAAAATAAGGACATTTCTAAGTGACCCTAAACTTTTGAATGGTAGTGTATATGGTGTGCAGAATGCCTGTGTAGGACTGATATCTGTCACTATATGGTGGGAATATTGGTCTTTGTTTTACTACACACATTTGTATTACACAATTAAGAGTGTTCACATTATTTCTATATAGTTGAAGTGTAGACCCCCAAGAATTATTTCCTTTGGTGGGTCCAAGGTACCTCAGTCAGACACTGAGTGTACACATCCTTGCATTAAAATATTACTGTCTGTAGCCTTAGAGGAGAATTTATTAACCTTGCTAAGCCTCTTTATCTGGCATAGAAAAGTCCCAAAAGTTGCAATTTGCGGGAAAGTTTTTGGGCAGTTTACGCTGCCTTTGGCGCTTTTTTGAAAAGTGTGTGGTGCTTTGCGGAAAGGGGCGACAATTTTACTATCGTTTACGCCAATAACGGGCGTAATGTAAAGCAGAAATAAATGCCAGCTCCGAGCTAGTGTACAATTTTACATTGAGTGTGTAACAAAAGGCCTAAGCCAGACCCCGTATCTCCCCCACTAATCAGACTGTCCAATCAGACTGTCTTGTTCCACAAGACATGTTTTGCCCACCCCCCTAAAAAACAAACGAAAAATATATATATATATATATATATCTGAGACAGTGTATCTTTAAGGGTATATTCACACTCTGTGTTTTCAGGCGTATTTCGGGGTGTAAACGCCTTCAAATACGACTGAAAAATCGGTAGCCCAATGCCTACAAACATCTGCCTATTGTATTTTAAAACGGCACGTAAAAACAAGGAGCATGTCACTTCTTGAGCCGTTTTTGGAGATGTTTTTCATTGTGTCAATGGAAAATCAGCTCCAAAAACATCTAGAACTAAACACCTCAAAAAACGTCTTCAACTTCAAAAACGTCTGTAAATCAAAGGCTGTGTTCTCTGTAATTTTCAGCCATTTTTTGCTTTGCGTGTGAACCCTAAGGCTGGGTTCACACGACCATGATACATCCGTAATGGATGGAACGTATTTTGACCGCAAGTCCCGGACCGAACACTGTGCAGTTAGCCGGGCTCCTAGCATCATAGTTATGTACGATGCTAGGAGTCCCTGCCTCGCTGCAGGACAACTGTCCCGTACTGTAATCATGTTTTCAGTACAGGACAGTAGTTCCACGGAGAGGCAGGCACTCCTATCGTCGTACATAACTGTGATGCTAGGAGCCCGACTCCCTGCAGTGTGTTCGGTCCGGGACTTGCGGCCGAAATACGTTCCGTCCATTACGGATGTAATGTGCTTGTGTGAATCCAGCCTAAGACTATGTGTAAAGGATTTGCCAGACACAGGTTCTGTGTCGACGCCCGGGGTTAATCAGCCTTCATCAGCTCCAAGGTCTGCTAGAGTGACGCGATCTGTTACCACTCAGGCTGGCAGGCAGAGGAGAGGGAGAACCTATCACAGCCTGGCCTGACGGTTCTAGCTCCCGCCCTTTGTCTATGTTTACCCTCACTTGCAGCATGTTCCTTGCCTGTGATTGTCTGGTTTCCTGGCTCTGCGATTCTTGCTATTTACCTTATTGACCGCTGTTACTTATTAACCCTGGCTTGACTGACTATTCTCCTGCTCTGATTTGCTACTTCGTACTCTCCTGGTTTGTCTCGGCTCGTTCACCACTGCCTGTTGCTCACGGTGTTTCCATGGGCAACTGCTCCTACCTCCCCCTTTTTCTTCAGTGTGCCCTTGTCTTGTGTTGTCTGTCTTGCACTTATTGAGTGTAGGGACCGTCGCCCAGTTGTACGCCGTCACTTAGGACGGGCCGTGCAAGTAGGCAGGGACTGAGTTGCAGGTAGATTAGGGCTCACCTGTCCGTCTCCCTACCCCGTTTCATTACATAATTTCAGGCCCTATACCTTTTCTTACCCTGGTCCCTTACTCTACTATGGACCCCCTTGAGGGCCTGGCTAAGCAAATGCAGGGTCTCTACCTACAGGTCCAAGACCTGGCTCATAGGTTCAACCAGCGTGATGCTACCCACCTCACCTCTTGAACCCCACCTCAAGTTGCCTTACCAGTTCTCAGGGGACCGGAATACTTTTTTCTCTTTTCGGGAGAGTTGTAGACTCTATTTCCAATTAACACCCCACTCTTCAGGTTCTGAGAGCCAGCGAGTGGGTATAATTAGGTCCCGGCTCCAGGACGGCCCCCAGGAATTGGCCTTCTCCTTGGCTCCTGACGCCCCATAACTTTCTTCTGTTGACCTTTTTTTTTCTGCTCTCGGGCTCATCTATGACGAGACTGACAAGACTGCCTTTGCCGAGAGTCAGCTGGTGACCTTACGTCAGGGTAAGAGACCCGTTGAGGAGTACTGTTCTGACTTTAGTAAGTGATGTGCAGCTTCTCAGTAGAATGACCCTGCCTTGAGGTGCTAGTTTAGATTGGGTCTGTCGAACGCCCTGAAAGACCTGTTAGTTTGCTATCCCACTTCAGACTCTCTAAATCAGGCTATGGCTTTAGCTGTACGTCTTGACTGACGTCTCAGGGAACGACGACTTAAACGTTCTGGTGCCTTTACCTCTGGCTCCCCTATGATGGCTCCAGAGGTTCCGTTGCTTCGTTCTTCCACGGAGAACTCGGATGAACAGATGCAACTCGGGGCCTCCGTGTCTCCCCAACAACGTAGAGATTTCCGCAGAAAAAATGGTCTCTGCTTCTACTGTGGGAATGACAAGCATCTATTGAACTCCTGTCCCAGGCGCAAGAATAAGCAGCCGGAAAACTTCTGCGCCTAAGTGAGGAGGTCGCTTGGGCGCACAGGTATATCCCGCAAACATGAAGCCTAATAAAATCTTGCTTCCTGTAAAGGATCTGCCAGGCACTTCTGTGTATACGCCCATGGGTAATCAGTCTGCACCTGGTTCTATGTCTCTGAGACTGACTCCATCTTCCACCACTCAGGATGGCAGGCTTAGGAGTGGGAGAGCCTATTGCAGCCTGGCCAGACGGAGCTAGTTCCGCCCTCTGTCTATTTATACCTGCCTTTCCTGTTCCTCCTTTGCTTGTGATTCTTCTTGTGTGGTTTCCTGGCCTTGCTGCAGCTCCTAGCTATTTGACCTTGCTTCATACTGACCCCGGCTTTCTGACTACTCTACTGCTCTGTGTTTGGTACCTCGTACATTCCTGGTTTGACTCGGCTCGTTCACCTCTCTTGTTGCTCACGGTGTTGCCGTGGGCAACTGCCCCATTTTGCTTTGCTTGTGTCCCCTTGTCCGTTTGTCTGTCGTGCACCTACTGAGTGTAGGGACCGTCGCCCAGTTGTACCCCGTCGCCTAGGGCGGGTCGTTGCAAGTAGGCAGGGACTGAGTGGTGGGTAGATTAGGGCTCACTGTCTGTTTCCCTACCCCCCTGTCATTACATAATCACAAGCCCATATACCTAGGCTACCCTGGTCCCTCACTTTATTATGGACCCCCTTGAGACCCTGGCTCAGCAAATGCAGGGTCTCTCCCTACAGGTCCAGGTCAGAGGGTCAACCAGCCTGACGCTGCCATGGTTGTACCTCTCACCTCACCTCTTGAACCCCACCTCAAGTTGCCTGACCAGTTCTCAGGGGACCGGAGGACTTTTCTCTCCTTTCGGGAGAGTTGTAAGCTCTACTTTCGCTTAAAGCGCCACTCCTCAGGTTCTGAGAGCCAGCGGGTGGGTATAATTATGTCCCGGCTCCAGGAAGGGCCCCAAGAATGGGCCTTCTCCCTGGCCCCTGACGCCCCTGAACTTTCCTCCATTGACCGTTTCTTTCTGCTCTCGGACTCATTTATGACGAGACTGACAGGACTGCCTTTGCCGAGAGTCAGCTGGTGACCTTACGTCAGGGTAAGAGACCTGTGGAGGAGTATTGCTCTGACTTTAGGAAGTGGTGCGTAGCTTCTCGGTGGAATGACCCTGCCTTAAGGTGCCAGTTTAGGTTGGGTCTGTCGAACGCCCTGAAAGACCTGCTAGTTAGCTATCCCTGTTCTGACTCCTTAGACCAGGTTATGGCTTTAGCGGTACGACTTGACCAACGTCTCAGGGAACGACAACTTGAACGGTTTTGTGTTTTCCCCTCTGACTCCCCCTTGATGCCTCCCGAGGTCCCGTTGCCTCGCTCTTCCACGGAAGACTCGGAGATACCTATGCAACTCGGGGCCTCCGTGTCCCCCCGTCAATGTAGAGAGTTCCGCAGGAAGAATGGTCTCTGCTTCTATTGTGGGGATGACAAACATCAAGTGAACACCTGTCCTAGGCGTAAGAATAAGCAGTCGGAAAACTTCCGCGCCTAAGTGATCATCGGGGAGGTCACTTGGGCGCACAGGTATTTCCCGTAAATATGATACGTAATAAAATCTTGCTTCCCTTTCAGGTCTCTTTTGGTGGTAGGTCTGCTACCGGCAGTGCCTTCGTGGATTCAGGGTCTTCTGCTAATATCATGTCTGTGGAATTTGCTATGTCTCTAGCTATGCCTTTGATTGATTTGCTTAAACCTGTCCCGGTAGTGGGTATCGATTCCACTCCCCTTGCTAATGGTTATTTTACTCAGCATACCCCTGTTTTTGAACTCCTTGTTGGCTCCATGCATTTGGAGCAGTGCTCTGTACTGTTGATGCAGGGATTATCGTCCGATTTGGTTTTAGGCCTTCCCTGGTTGCAGTTGCATAATCCCACGTTTGACTGCAATACTGGGGAGCTTACCAAATGGGGTAATGAATGCTTGACGTCATGTTTTTCTGTTAATTCTATTTCTCCCCCTGAGGAGGTGAACACGCTACCTGAGTTTGTTTAGGACTTTGCCGATGTTTTCTCTAAGGAGGCCTCCGAAGTGTTACCTCCTCATAGAGAATACGATTGCGCAATCGATTTGGTACCAGGAGCTAAGCTCCCTAAGGGTAGGATATTTAACCTTTCATGTCCCGAACGTGAAGCCATGAGAGAGTATATCCAGGAATGCCTGGCCAAGGGTTACATTCGCTCCTCTACTTCTCCGGTAGTTGCTGGCTTCTTCTTCGTAGGGAAGAAGGATGGTGGTCTTAGGCCATGCATTGACTACCGTAACTTGAATAAGGTCACTGTAAGGAACCAGTATCCCCTTCCTTTGATTCCTGATCTCTTTAATCAAGTTCAGGGGGCCCAATGGTTCTCTATGTTTGATCTACGGGGGGCGTATAACCTTATCCGCATCAAAGAGGGGGATGAGTGGAAGACTGCGTTTAACACGCCCGAAGGTCATTTTGAATACCTCGTCATGCCCTTTGGGTTGTGTAATGCCCCTGCGGTCTTCCAGAATTTCATAAATGAGATTTTAAGAGATTACCTGGCGGTATTTCTTGTAGTGTACCTTGATGACATACTTGTGTTTTCCAAGGACTGGTCCTCCCACATTGAGCATGTCAGGAAGGTGCTCCAGGTCCTTCGGGAAAACAAACTGTTTGCTAAGACCGTAAAATGTGTGTTTGGGGTGCAAGAGATACAATTTTAGGGTCAAATCCTCACTCCTCATGAATTCCGCATGGACCCCGCCAAGGTCCAGGCTGTGGCGGAATGGGTCCAACCTGCCTCCCTGAAGGCGTTACAGTGTTTCTTGGGGTTCGCTAATTATTACAGGAGATTTATTGCTAACTTCTCGGTCATCGCTAAGCCTCTTACGGACCTCACTTACAAAGGTGCTGATCTCCTCCACTGGCCTCCTGAGGCTGTCCAGGCTTTTGAGGTCCTTAAGAAGGTCTTTATCTCGGCCCCGGTGCTGGTCCAGCCCAACCAAATGGAGCCATTTATCGTGGAGGTTGACGCATCCGAGGTGGGAGTGGGGGCTGTCTTGTCCCAGGGTACCAGGTCCCTCACCCATCTCCGTCCCTGTGCCTACTTCTCCAGGAAGTTTTCGCCCACTGAGAGTAACTATGATATTGGCAACCGCAAACTCTTAGCCATTAAATGGGCATTTGAAGAGTGGCACCACTTCCTGGAGGGGGCTAGGCACCAGGTAACAGTCCTTACCGACCACAAGAATCTGGTTTTCCTAGAATCTGCCCGGAGGTTAAACCCGAGACAAGCTCGATGGGCACTATTTTTTACCAGATTAAACTTTTTGGTTACTTATAGGGCTGGGTCTAAAAATATTAAGGCCGATGCACTGTCGCGTAGCTTCATGGCCAGCCCTCCTTCGGAGGAAGATCCTGCTTGTATTTTGCCTCCTGGTATAGTCGTTTCTTCTATTGATTCTGATTTAGTCTCTGAAATTGCGGCTGATCAAGGTTCAGCTCCCGGGAACCTTCCTGAGAACAAGCTGTTTGTTCCCCTGCAACTCCGGCTAAGGGTACTTAGTGAAAATCATGACTCCGCACTATCTGGTCATCCAGGCATCCTGGGTACCAAACACCTCATTGCCAGAAACTATTGGTGGCCTGGGTTGCCTAAAGACGTTAAGGCCTACGTCGCCGCTTGTGAGGTTTGTGCCAGGTCCAAGACTCCCAGGTCCCGACCAGCGGGCTTACTACGTTCTTTGCCCATTCCCCAGAGACATTGGACCCATATCTCCATGGATTTTATCACCGATTTGCCTCCATCTCAAGGCAAGTCGGTGGTGTGGGTGGTAGTAGACCGCTTCAGTAAGATGTGCCACTTTGTGCCCCTCAAGAAACTACCCAATGCTAAGACGTTAGCTACCTTGTTTGTCAAACACATCCTGCGTCTCCATGGGGTCCCTGTCAATATTGTTTCGGACAGAGGGGTACAATTTGTTTCATTGTTTTGGAGAGCCTTCTGTAAAAAGTTGGAGATTGATCTGTCCTTCTCCTCTGCCTTCCATCCTGAAACTAATGGCCAAACTGAGAGGACTAATCAGTCTCTAGAACAATATTTAAGGTGTTTTATCTCTGACTGTCTATATGATTGGGTCTCATTCATTCTGCTCGCCGAATTTTCCTTTAATAACCGGGTCAGTAACTCGTCAGGGGTCTCCCCCTTTTTCTGTAATTTTGGGTTTAATCCACGGTTCTCCTCCGTTTCACCTGGTAGTTCCAACATTCCCGAGGTAGAGGTCGTTCATCGGGAACTGTGCACAGTCTGGGCCCAGGTTCAGAAGAACCTAGAGAAGTCTCAGAGTATACAAAAAACTCAGGTTGATAGAAGACGTTCTGCTAGCCCCTTGTTTATGGTCGGGGATCTGGTGTGGTTATCATCTAAGAACTTGCGCCTTAAGGTCCCGTCCAAGAAGTTGGCTCCCCGGTTTATAGGGCCGTATAAGGTCATCAAAGTCCTCAATCCTGTCTCCTTCCGACTGGAGTTGCCCCCATCTTTTCGTATACACGACGTGTTTCATGCCTCCCTCCTTAAACGCTGCTCCCTCGAGGAAACCTCCTGTTCCCGTTCTCACCCCTGAGGGGGTGGAATTCGAGGTGGCCAAGATTGTGGACAGCAAGATGGTCCAAGGCTCCCTCCAGTACCTGGTCCATTGGAGAGGATACGGGCCTGAGGATAGGACTTGGGTACCCGCCCGGGATGTTCATGCAGGGGTTTTGGTCAGGAAGTTCCACCTTCGTTTCCCCAATAAACCAGGTCCACTTAGAAAGGGTCCGGTGGCCCCTCATAAAAGGGGGGTACTGTAAAGGATCTGCCAGGCACTTCTGTGTATACGCCCATGGGTAATCAGTCTGCACCTGGTTCTATGTCTCTGAGACTGACTCCATCTTCCACCACTCAGGATGGCAGGCTTAGGAGTGGGAGAGCCTATCGCAGCCTGGCCAGACGGAGCTAGTTCCGCCCTCTTTCTATTTATACCTGCCTTTCCTGTTCCTCCTTTGCTTGTGATTCTTCTCGTGTAGTTTCCTGGCCTTGCTGCAGCTCCTAGCTATTTGACCTTGCTTCATACTTACCCCGGCTTTCTGACTACTCTGCTGCTTTGCGTTTGGTACCTCGTACATTCCTGGTTTGACTCGGCTCGTTCACCTCTCTTGTTGCTCACGGTGTTGCCGTGGGCAACTGCCCCATTTCCCTTTGCTTGTGTCCCCTTGTCCGTTTGTCTGTCGTGCACCTACTGAGCGTAGGGACCGTCGCCCAGTTGTACCCCGTCGCCTAGGGCGGGTCGTTGCAAGTAGGCAGGGACTGAGTGGTGGGTAGATTAGGGCTCACTGTCTGTTTCCCTACCCCCCTGTCATTACAATTCCCTTTCAGGTCTCTTTTGATGGAAGGTCTGCCACCGGCAGTGCCTTTGTGGATTCAGAGTCTGCTACTAATATTATGTCTGTGGAATTTGCTATGTCTCTAGCTATGCCATTAATTGATTTGCCTAAACCTGTCCAGGTAGTGGGTATTGATTCCACTCCGCTTGCTAATGGTTATTTTATGCAGCATACCCCTGTTTTTGAACTCATTGTTGGCTCCATTCATTTGGAGCAGTGTTCTGTGTTAGTGATGCAGGGGTTATCGTCCGATTTGATTTTAGGCCTTCTTGGTTGCAGACGCATAATCCCACTTTTAACTGGAATACTGGTGATCTTACTAAATGGGGTAATGAATGCATGATGTCATGTTTTTCTATTAATTTGGATTCTCTCGTTTGCTAATTATTACAGGAGATTTATTGCTAACTTCTCGGTCATCGCTAAGCCTCTTACGGACCTCACTCGTAAAGGTGCTGATCTCCTCCACTGGCCTCCGGAGGCGGTCCAGCCTTTTGAGGTCCTTAAGAGGTATTTTGTCTCTGTCCCAGTGCTGATTCAGCCTAACCAAATGGAGCCATTTATCATGGAGGTTGACGCCTCCGAGTTGGCAGTGGGTGCTGTCTTGTCCCAGGGTACTAGGTCTCTCACCCATCTCCGTCCCTGTGCCTACTTCTGCAGGAAGTTCTCCTCCACTGAGAGAAACTATGATGTTTTTCAACCGCGAACTCTTAGCCATTAAATGGGCATTTGAAGAGTGACGTCACTTCCTGGAGGGGGCTAGGCACCAGGTAACAGTCCTTACTGACCACAAGAATCTGGTTTTCCTAGAATCTGCGCGGAGGCTAAACCCGAGACAAGCTCGATGGGCATTGTTTTTTACAAGATTAAACTTTGTGGTTACCTATAGGGCTGGGTCAAAAAATATTAAAGCTGATGCTCTGTCGCGTAGCTTCATGGCCAGCCCTCCTCCTGAGGAGGATCCCGTTTGTATTTTGCCCCCAGGTATAATCATATCCTCTGTGGATTCAGACTTATTCTCCGAAATTTGCGGCTGATCAAGCTTCTGCTCCCGAGAACCTTCCTGAGAACAAGCTATTTGTTCACCTGCAATTCCGGCTAAGGTTGCTCAGGGAGAAACATGACTCCGCACTATCTGGCCATCCAGGCATCCTGGGTACCAAGCACCTCATTTCTAGAACCTATTGGTGGCCTGGGTTGCTTAAAGACATTAAGGCCTACGTCGCCGCTTGTGAAATTTGTGCTAGGTCCAAGACTCCCAGGTCCCGACCTGTGGGCTTACTATGTTCTTTGCCCATTCCCCAGAGACCTTGGACCCATATCCAGGGCCGCCATCAGGAATTTCAGGGCCCCATACAGCTAAATTTCCTGGGCCCCCCTACCGTGGCACCGCCTGTTAACGGTACTCCGTCCAGCACTATATCATGCTACCAAGGGCCGCCATCAGGGGGGGTATTAAGGGTACTGATGTGAGGGGCCCGGCCAAACCAAATTGAAAGGGGGGCCCGGCAACTGCCGCGACTTGCCTTTGGTAGAAAAAACACAGGCACCTGCAATGGGGCCCGTTTTTTTCACCAAAAGAATGTCGTGAGCTGCGGGCCCCCCCACTCGTCATGGGGGCCGTCAAACACTGCCTGCCCGCGCGCACCCGCAAACTCCCGCGCGTGCGCACCCGCGACCGCACGCACCCGCAACCGCACGCACCCGCGACCGCCTGGAACCGCGCACCGAATTTTGGGACAGATTTTGACCTGCCCACACTATCTTGCCATGTTTTTTGCCTGCGGCAATTGAGGACAGCAGACAAAAAAACGCACTAAAAAATGAATTTTCTGCCTCCCATTGATTTCGATGGGAGGTCAGGGGCGGAACAGCGGCAAGAAAGGACGTGCTGCTTTTTCTTTTTTCCATTGAATTCAGATTAAATCAATGGGAGGCGGTTTTGGAAGTTGTTTGGTGCTTGCTTTTACATCTTTTTAGAACTATACTCAGGAAATGACACAGTGACGTTATGTCATCTTGTTAGACTCTATCTTATAGACTAAATACAGTCGTTTCATTTGCTCCCATAGTTCTCATTATCCATAACCACATCGCTATCATATGCAGCCGCTTTAACATAAGGGGATTTTTTCTATTACCATTTTTGCTGCTACTGCACATGCGCGATGAGGGCATGCATTTATGGTCAGCAGTATCTTATCTGCTCTCACCCTAATGCGCCTGCGCGCCTTATCTCATCCCCATTGGCTGTCCCAACTAGTCGGCAATTGGTAGCGTGGGACGCCTATCACTTACTAGAGGGCTCGTCTCATACCCTCTCTCTGATTGGCCACTACCAAGCAGAGGAACACGTGGAATGACGTCAATACACATATAAGCACGGACATCTCGCCGCGCGCTGTCATTAGCCCCGATACCCCTGAAGACGCTACCTCGTAGCGAAACATGTCGGGGGGGCTTCCTCTTTCATTTTAAATACGAGTCCTGCTGACTCCCTAATCTAATTGTGAGCTGGGTGCAACGTGCTGCAGCCGTTGGCCCTAGGCTCCTCATACTCTGCACTGTGCTGATTGCAGTCAGCATTGGACCTTGCTTTTATCTATATGTAGTTTGTCAGTATTGCATAAACCTAATAAATGCTTTATTATTTTCTATCTTCATAGTTGGAAAACAGGGTTTGCTTGCCGGTAGGCAAACCATTTTTCTCAATTTAAATATATGCCCACCAACTATAAGGGTCCTCCCTTGTTTGTATTGAGTCAATATCAAGGCCCAAAAACTCTGTGAACTGGGCCTTATTGTTTGGGCTTATTCAGACGAACGTGTAATACGTCCGTGCAACACGCGTGATTTTCACGCGTCTTGCACGGACCTATGTTACTCTATGGGGCCATTCAGACTGTCAGTGATTTTCACGCAGCGTGTGTCCTCTGCGTAAAACTCACAACATGTCCTATATTTGTGCATTGTTCGCGCATCACGCACCCATTGAAGTCAATGGGTCCGTGAGAATCACGCCCAGCATTTCCGCAGCCGTATAAACTATGAATGAAAACAGAAAAGCACCACGTTCTTTTCTGTGTACAAACATACAAACAGAGTGTCATAATGATGGCGGCTGTGCGAAAATCACGCAGCCGCGCATCATACGCTGCTGCCACACGGAGCTGTTATGGACCTTTTGCATGCGCAAAATGCCACTTTTTTGCGCGTGCAAAAAGCACACGCTTGTGTAAATCCGGCCTTAGGGTAGGAACACACTAGGCATGAACACTGCGGATTTTATGCAACACATTTTATTGTGGAAAATCCGCAGCGTATTACAGTCGCAGCCGAGTGGATGAGATTTGAACAAATCTCATCCACACGCTGCAAAAAAAATTGACCTGCAGTGTGGCTTTTTAAGCTGCAGCATGTCCATTTATTCTGTGGAATCGCTGCTCCTCTGTTGCGGCAATGCTGCGGTTCTGCCGCAAAAATCACAAATGAGAAAAAAAAAAGGCACTTTTTTAAATTTATAAAAAAGTTTAGACTTACCCCGGCCATAGTTTAGGTGACGCATCTCTCTCTTCTGAATGTAGCCCCGCCTCCTGGGATGATGCTGTAGACCATGTGACCGCTGCAGCAGTCACATGGGATGAAACGTCATGACAGGAGGCCGGGCTGCGCTAAGAATAGAGGATCGTGTCACCTATATCTCATCCACTCGGCTGTGACTGTAATACGATGCGGATTTTCCGCAATAAAATGTGTTGCATAAAATCCGCAGTGTTCATGCCGTTCCTGCGTTTTTTGTCTGCAGCAAAAAACGCGGCAAGATAGTGTGGGCAGGTCAAAATCTGCCTCAAAATTCTTTAAGGAATTTTGAGGCAGATTTCTTCGGCCTGCAAAATACTCTGTGTGAACAGGGCCATACATGATCAGCACTTTGAGACACTTTACTCACTGCCAGAAGAGCTGCTGGCTCCCACTCCAGTACTCGTCCAGTCCTTCACCTCCAGGCTCCAGAAAATGGCGGGGATCGTTGAACTCCTGCCGCCGCGCAACATCTGGACTCCTCCCCCTCTCCTTACGCAGCTACGCTCTGGAGGAGGAGGTAGAGGAGGAGGCGGTGGAGGAGGCGGCGGCGGAGGCGGAGGAGGCGGAGGCGGCGGAGGAGGAGGCGGGCCAGCAGGTAACTAGTCTGTGCGCCGTTCTCCCTGTGTGGCTTTCCTTGCCAGTAGTTCAGCGATGTTCTTGTGGTGCGGGCGCACCGCCGCTTCCGTCTTGCCGGCGGGCACGAGCGGGTTGCGCGCCGGCACACCCGGTCGTTCGCGCGGGGGAGCGCGCCTGCGGTCCTTCGTGCGTGCACGCTTGTGCGGTCGAGCGCAAGCGGGCGGTGTTTCACGGCGGTTTTTGACTAGAGGGCCCGCAGCTCACGACAATGTTTTGGTGAAAAGAACAGGGGCCTATTTTTTTCTACCAAAGGCAAGTCGCAGCAGTTGCCGGGCCCCCCTTTCAATTACATTTGGCCGGGCCCCCTACAGTAGTACCCCTAATACCCCCCTGATGGCGGCCCTGCCCATACCTCCATGGATTTTATCATCGATCTGCCTCCGTCCCAAGGCAAGTCGGTGGTGTGGGTTGTAGTAGAACGCTTCAGTAAGATGTGCCACTTTGTACCCCTCAAGAAACAACCCAATGCCAAGACGTTAGCTACCTTGTTTGTCAAACACATCCTGCGTCTCCATGGGGTTCCGGTCAATATTGTTTCTGACAGAGGGGTCCAATTTGTTTCATTGTTTTGGAGAGCTTTCTGTAAGAAGCTGTAGATTGATCTGTCCTTTTCCTCGGCCTTACATCCTGAAACTAATGGCCAAACTGAGAGGACTAATCAGTCTCTAGAACAATACTTAAGGTGTTTTTATCTCAGACTGTCAAGATGATTGGGTCTCCTTCATTCCCCTCACCGAGTTTTCCCTTACTAACCCGGTCAGTAACTCTTCGGGGGTTTACCCCTTCTTCTGTAATTTTGGGTTTAATCTACGGTTGTCCTCCATTTCACCTGGTGGTTCCAACAATCCCAAGGTAGATGTCGTTCATCGGGAACTGTGCACAGTCTGGGCCCATGTTCAGAAGAACCTTGAGGCGTCCCAGAGCATCCAAAAGACTCAGGCAGATAAAAGACGTTCAACTAACCCTCTGTTTGTGGTCGGGGATCTAGCATGGCTGTCTTCTAAAAATTTGTGCCTTAAAGTTCCATCCAAGAAGTCTGCTCCCCGGTATATAGGGCCATACAAAATCATTGAGGTCCTCAAACCTGTCTCCTTCCATGCCTCCCTTTTGAAAAGCTGCTCCCCATCAATGGCTACATCGAGGAAAACTCCGGTCCCTGTTCAAACTCCGGATGGGGTAGAATTTGAGGTAGCCAAGATTGTCGACAGCAGGATGGTTCAAGGCTCCCTCCAGTACCTGGTCCATTGGAGAGGATACGGGCCTGAGGAGAGGACTTGGGTACCCGCCCGGGATGTTCACGCCGGTATATTGCTCAGGAAGTTCCATCTTCGTTTCCCCAACAAGCCAGGCCCACCTCGGAAGGGTCCAGTTGCCCCTCATAAAAGGGGGTGTACTGTAAAGGGTTTGCCAGACACAGGTTCTATGTCGACACCCGGGGTTAATCAGCCATCATCAGCTCCAAGGTCTGCTAGAGTGACGCGATCTGTTACCACTCAGACTGGCAGGCTGAGGAGAGGGAGAACCTATCACAGCCTGAACCGATAAAAACCAGGGGACATATACAAAAACACTGAAAAAGGCCATACTTACAAATGAACACAGCCAGGTCAGAAACGCTGATGAAGGAGTGAGCAGGTGCTTTAAATAATAATAGCCACTCCCACTAGTCTTGAGGGGAGTGGTGTGTGTGGTGCATGGGATGAGTAGTAAGAAATAATAAATGAATAGTGTGTGTGCAAGTGTAATACTATAAGTGAAATATAGGGGGCAGCAATGAGTGAAGTGCCTCAATAGAAATAAATGGATAATGGGGTGCAAGTGTGTGAAACATGGAGGGATAGTGTGTACGTCATGAGGTACAACGTGTATAGCCAGGTAGAAGCCTATTTGTGACACCTTGATAGTTCATAGAGCGGGCTACCCTGCTTGCTATGCCAAACAACAACACACCATGCTCTCCCAGCATCAAAGACCCGGCTGTGTCCAAGAGAAGCGAATATACGTAATAATGAAAAATACCTGGGGTATTAGTGATCATTTTGGCCAAAAGGACGCAAGCTCGCAATCCACGACAAGGATTAATCAGCCTTCATCAGCTCCAAGGTCTGCTAGAGTTACGCAATCTGTCACCACTCAGGCTGGCAGGCTGAGGAGAGGGAGAACCTATCACAGCCTGGCCTGACGGTTCTAGCTCCTGCCCTTGGTCTATTTTTACCCTCACTTGCAGCATGTTCCTTGCCTGTGATTGTCTGGTTTCCTGGCTCTGCGATTCTTGCTATTTACCTTATTGACCGCTGTTACTTATTAACCCTGGCTTGACTGACTATTCTCCTGCTCTGATTTGCTACTTCGTACTCTCCTGGTTTGTCTCCTCTCGTTCACCACTGCCTGTTGCTCACTGTGTTTCCATGGGCAACTGCCCCTATCTCCCCCTTTTTCTTCTGTGTGCCCTTGTCTTGTGTTGTCTGTCTTGCACTTATTGAGCGTAGGGACCGTCGCCCAGTTGTACGCCGTCACTTAGGACGGGCAGTGCAAGTAGGCAGGGACTGAGTTTCGGGTAGATTAGGGCTCACCTGTCCGTCTCCCTACCCCGTTTCATTACACTATGACACCTGATAGCTCTGCTACTTGATAGGAGACAGCGGCTCAGCAGACAGTATCACATATAATATGCTTAGATACAACGGCTTAGCAGACAGTATCACACATGCTAGGCCCAATTAGAAGGTTAATTGTGAAAAAATTTCTTATGGTGTTTTTCGATAAAAGTCACTTGAACTGGTATCATTTAAACAGTTAACCGATGAATGGCGCTGTTTATGTGGAATTTACCCTGCGGCCTAATGTACCATATAATGTATTACATTTTTTTTTTTTAAAAACCTACATTTTGTGGGGTGAATTGAAAAAAACCCTGTAATTCCGCCATTTCTGTTTGGATTTTACAGTGTTCATCGGGCGGCATGAATTGCATGATAACTTGATTCTGCGGGTCGTTACGATTATGGCGATACCAAATTTATATCGTTTTATTTTTTACAAAATAATTTGTTTTTGTGACGCTGCATTCGAAGATGAACTGCATAGTTTTTCAATGCAACAGCACTTCATAGGGCGGGAAGGGGTTAAAACCCACTCTCTGAAGCCCCCCTTCAAGATACATTTCAACTAATCTGGTCCCCATGGCAGAAATATGTCTTTCCATCTGGCACCTCCAGCAGACTCCTTTCAGTCTAGTTTGATTTATTTTACCTCAGAGTTCCTCTTTTTACCTTTTTTAAATTTATTTTCTCCCCTCTTTTTTTGAACTATTTCTAACAGGGGCTGTGCAGGATTAGAAAAATATGGCTGCTTTCTTCCAAAAACAGCACCACACCTATCCACAGGTTGTATCTGGTATTGCAGGTTTGCTCCATTGAAGTGAATGGTAATGAGCTGTAGTACCACACACAACCTATGGACAGGTGTGGTGCTGGTTTTTGGAGAAAGCAGACAAGTTATCTTAACCTGGAAAACCCTTTGTCATGGATTGTTCTTGTGCGGAGATGCTCCCTGCATTATCCCTTTTCCTTTATGGCCGCTGATATGTTCTATTCAGCTTTATGGCCTCTGTGGTAAGTACACTGCCAGTCAGTAAAGGGTTAACACTTCAGACCACTGTGGGTGACGTCACAATGTATGAGTTGTGCAGTGGTGAGAAACTCCTGTAGTAATGATGATGAAGGTGCTGATGTCATAAATACAAATGTTTATGACATAAAGAAGATTCCATATTAGAAGGTTTTACTGCCACATTCAGCTCCATATTGGATGGGACTGAGGACCTTGAGCTTGACTTCCCCACCAATGCCGACCTGATGTAATTTGTAGGTTCTAGCAGGGAAACCCTTCACCCCAGACCACTTCTTCATCACAGTGATGCCATCCTCTTCATACGGGTTGTCTGTAATAGAGGGGGGTTTCCAGCAGGAGATCCCCCCCTATTAGCCGGAGCGGAGACAGGTGCTACAAGGAGGCATCTGGAGGACCCGTTTCATCCGTGGATCACCCATTCATTTTAATGGGTGCCCAGGAAGAGAGACATCCGCCTAGCCAACCAGATCAGCCGATTTATGTGTTTTATGTCGTTCGTTCATTGTAATGTCTTTCCTTGAAAATCTGAGAAAACGTACAAATTCTGTTACAAATGATATTTTGGCACCTTCTAAGCCCAGAGGAAGGGCAATCCTCCAGCCATGGTTTCCCTAGAGGTTTCCCCCACAGGGGGTTTTTCCTTTCCTGCGTGCTGGAGGGTGACTCTTCGTGAGTCGGAGGTTTGCCATTTTGTGTTTGGTCATATAATATAATAAAAGTTTTGACCATTTAACACCCAATTATAATGTTTTGTGTCTTTATTTTGCATTCTTTGGTTTGGTGATTGGGATTCTGGGTCTATCACATATCACAAAATCATAAGGCCGGACATCTACTTCCCACACTGACATAGAATGGAGACAACAAGCGTTGCTGCACAATTAAGTGTACACATCCTTAGGCCTCATTTACACGAGTGTGTGCATTTTGCGCACGCAAAAAAATGCAGCGTTTTGCGTGCGCAAAAGGCACTTGACAGCTCCGTGTGTCATCAGTGTATGATGTGCGGCTGCGTGATTTTCGCGCAGCTGCCATCATAGAGATGAGGCTAGTCGACGTCAGTCACTGTCCATGGTGCTGAAAGAGTTAACTGATCGGCAGTAACTCTTTCAGCACCCTCGACAGTGAATTCCGATCACCATATCGAGTAACCTGTTTAAAAAAAAAGAGGTTCGTACTTACCGAGAACTTCCCGGCCGTTGCCTTGGTGACGCGTCCTTGGTGACGTGTCCTTGGTGACGCGCCTCTCTTGACATCTGGCCCCACCTCCCTGGATCACGCGGCAGTCCATGTGACCGCTGCAGCCTGTGCTTGGCTTGTGATTGGCTGCAGCTGTCACTTGGACTGAATTGTCATCCCGGGAGGTCAGACTGGAGGAAGAAGCCGGGAGTTATCTGTAAGTCAGAACTTTTTTTTTTTTTTACACGTATATTGGGATCGGAAGTCACTGTCCAGGGTGCTGAACCAGTTTAACTCTTTCAGCACCCTGGACAGTGACTGTCTCCTGCCGGGTTCGGTCAAAACGAGTTCGGCCGAACCCGGTGAAGTCCGGTTCGCTCATCTCTAAGACACTCCGTTCGGATGTTTGTAAACAGAAAAGCACGTGGTGCTTTTCTGTTTACATTCAGTTTGACAGCTCTTGCGCGCATCACGCAGTTCGCACGGAAGTCCTTCCGTGCGACATTCGTGGTTTTCCCGCACCCATTGACTTCAATGGGTGCGTGATGCGCGAAAAACGCACGATTATAGAACAAGTCGTGAGTTTTACGCAACGCACTCGCGCTGCGCAAAATTCACGCATTGTCTGCACTGCCCCAAAGAGTAATATAGGTGCGTACGACACGCGTGAAAAGCACGCGCGTATATTACGCTCGTGTAAATGAGGCCTTACTATATTAACCCCTTCCCGACATTTGCCGTATGGGTACGCCATGGAAAGCTATGACTTCCCACAAATTGCCGTATCCATACGCCAAATGTTTGGCACCGGCTCTGAAGCTGATCTGAAGTCATCATCGCCGGATCTCAGCTGTATCTTACAGCTGACATCCGGCTGTAATGGCGGGGACCGAAATTAGCTTCGGTCCCCGCCATTAACCCCTTAAGTGCAGCGCTCAAACGCGAGTGCTGCACTTAAGGTGTTTGCAGCTCATCGGAACCCCGGCAATGAAATTGCCAGGGTTCCGGTGGCTGCAATGGCAACCGGAGGCCTAATACTGGCCTCCCTGTCTGCCTAGCACGGAAACATGTCAAGATCCGCCCGGCGGCGGAGCCTGATCGGCTTCCGTAGCCGCCGGCAAGATGGCGCCGGCTCAGGAGCTGATCCGGCGTCAACAGCGGTGGAAGTCAGCTGGATGTAATGGCAGGAACCAGAGCTAGCTCCGATCCCTGTCATTAACTCCTTCAATGCAGCAATCGAAAGCGATTGCTTCATCGTAGTGGTTACTAACAGATCACCAGCCCTGACAGGCAATCATGACTGGCGACTGCTGCTATGGCAACGGGACACAATGGCCTACTGCTCTGCCATTACGGAAGCCGATTAGGCCCCACCAGAAGGCGAAGCTGTCAGTAAATAACTTTCCGATCAAATACATTGCACTACGTAGGTAAAAAAGTGTAAAAGAAAGTCTTAAAAAGTGTAAAAAAAGGGGGGGCGGAGTTACGACGCATCGTGATGGCAGCTTAATTCCTGAGCTCCTCACTTCACCTTCAGAAACTACAGCTTTATAGACGATATATCCAACCAAAATGGTGAGAACATCAAGGGACAAGAGCAGAGACTCATCCGGTCCTGCAAAACAGGGAAAAAGTCAGTCCGAAATGGACAAATACCTGAAGAAAAAACTTTCCTCTCCTGCGGCCCGGGAAAAAATGGCGCCGGCACAGCATGCAGACGAGGCTGGAGATGATGACTCAGAGGAAGATAGCTCTGCAGCCTGTTCAGAGCCGGTGAGGGGCAGAGACACGCTATCACGCTCCTACTTTAAAAAGGTACTGACACAAGCAATCACCCCTGTAATGAAAGAGTTGGCGGATATAAAAGGGGATATTAAACAGATTGGGCAAAGGGTGGAATACCTAGAAGAAACGCAAACCTCTATTTTAAGCCACAGTGCTGTCGTTTCCAATATGCTTGTCTCACATCAGACTCACATAAATAACGCTCATTTGATGATTGAGGACCAGGAAAATCGAAGCCGCCGCCGGAATATCAGAGTGCGGGGCCTCCCTGAAGCAGTAACAGGAGACACATTGCCCCAAGTAATCACACAGATCTTTGCTGACCTTGTGGGTCAAGAGAGAGCCGACAAGATGGTGGTGGAAAGGGTACACAGAGCGCTAAGACCAAAGCCTGCGCCGAACGAACCGCCGAGGGATGTGATTTGCGGCCTGCTGAGTTTCCTAGACACATCAAGCCTGCTGAAAGCGGCGAGGGAACGACAGGAGTATTTGTATGAAGGGTCACAAGTACTCTTTTTTCAAGATATAGCACCCAGTACCTTGGCTAAAAGGAGGATCTTAAAGCCAGTGACAGACATGCTTCGTGTCAAGAAATTGCCGGTTAGGTGGTTATTCCCGTTCGGTTTAGCGACCATGATAGAAGGGCGACAATGCATCATTCGTTCCCCAGATGACCTCCCTAAACTCTGGGAAAAGTTGGGCATTTCACCGCTTGACATCCCATCATGGCTGCCTGTACAAGCAACTTCGGATATACCAGAACTCCCATACTTACCGTCGCCAACAGGATGGCAAGTGGCGTCAAGGATGAAGTCTCCGCGATATCGGAAACACCCAACGCCAGCTTTGGCTGATTGAAAGGCTCACCATGGACGATGAAAATATTTGCCATTACTACATAAGTGGTGAATTCTAGGGAGTGCGTGAGTGATTACTGAAATGCTTTTGTTTATAGCAGCAGATCCCTTTGTGCATTATATTACATATGTAAATGGTCTATTTCAATGTCCTCATATAATATGTATACTATTATCTGCTGTGTAAGGGTAGATACAGTGGTATTAGATATTGCTATAGTATATTTGCTCACGATTAGACAGTGTTGAACATTGTTAAGCTGTTAGGAGTGATTATACTGTGATAAAATTAGATGCAATATGGATATACTGGTTTACACTAATATAGTGAGATGGCCGGAGAGGACAGCCCATTCTTACTTTAGTATTGTCGATGAGCTTAAAGTGGATAATACAGTTTCTGGAGGTGGAACCTTGTTTTCTGGCGTTCCAATCTCCCCCTCCTCCTCCCCCTCATCCCCACCCTTATCCAGGTGCTTTCTCCGGGTTGGAGATATTGATGGCAATTGTGGATACTAGAGGATGTGCGGGAATTTTTTCTGCCCTTCCTCTGGGATCTCTTCGCTGCGGGGTGGATAGTCCCACAGGAATATATGTATATAGTTTAAGTTTTTATGTTTACACCGTGACCGTGCTCAGACATCACTGCGTTTGTCTCACTGTATTACTTCATTATGGCTTCGCTTAAAACTTTATCATTTAATGTTAAAGGCATGAACGTCCCACAGAAACGAAGTCAGATTTTCAACATGTTGAGAAGAGAAAGTGCTGATTTAATTTTCTTACAAGAAACACACTTTAAATCAAATAAGCTCCCTTCACTTCCTACTAAGCCTTATGACAAATAGTTTCACTGTTCTTATGATAGTGCTTCGAGGGGGGTCTCAATAGCGATACGAGACACGATACCCTTTGTTCATGAAGCCACACAAAGTGATCCTAATGGTCGTTATATATTTCTCAAAGGAACTATTTTGAACACGAAAATTACATTAGTTAATCTTTATGGACCAAATGTAAGACAGGTGCAGTGGTTGACGAAGGTATTACATTCACTTCAGCCCTTCTTTGAAGGAATGGTGATAGTAGGAGGGGACTTTAACATGGTCTTAGATCCGAACTTAGATTCCACATCTAAAGCATCACATGTTACCCATAAGGCCCGCAGAAGATTAAAAATGCTGTTAACCAGGTTAAAATTGATCGATGTGTGGAGAGTACATCATCCGTCCGACCGGGATTATTCCTTTTATTCAGCCCCACATAAGTCATACCAACGCTTAGATCATTTGCTAATTTCAGAACGTTTCTTGCCGGCGGTCACATCTTCCGGAATCGGTAACATTACCATTTCAGACCATGCACCGATCTTTATCAAAATTAAGTTAACAGACCTCCCTATGAGAGGGTGGAACTGGAGGCTAAATGACACTTTACTAGAAAATGTAAAAGATTTTGACGCCTTAGAACTCCGGTTGAAGGAATTTTTTGTGGTTAATGATGATCCTCTTATATCTCAGCCTATACTATGGGAGACACATAAAGCTGTTATAAGAGGGGAACTCATTGCTTTGGGGTCTAGAGTTAAGAAAGAACGGATGAAAACTATCAACCAGGTGTTGGGTAAAATCTCCTCACTTGAAAATATACATAAATGTGCACAGTTGGAGTCAGCGCAAGCTGAATTACGACACCTTAGGCAGGAATTAAAGAATATCCTTAATGTAAAATCGGCGAAAACCCTTCAACTATTAAAGTATAAAACCTATGCACACGGGGACAAGGGGAACAAAATAATGTCAAACCTCATTAAAAAACAAAGAGGGAAAACGTTCATTTCATCCATCAAAAACAAGGAAGGGCATAAACTCACCACAACAGATCTAATTGCCAGGGAATTTAGGAATTATTATTTGGAATTATATAATATTAAAAAGGATCCTAAACAGGCCAGTAGGACCCCACAGGCGGACGCCATACAAAAATTCTTAACATCTATTGAAGCGCCCTCCTTGTCAGAAGAAGAACGAGCCTCGCTGGTGGTTCCTTTCACTATGTCTGAAATTGAAAAGATTCTGATGTCCATACCAAATGGGAAAAGCCCTGGGCCGGATGGTCTGCCCATAATTTATTATAAAAAATTTAAAAATACATTAATGCCGTACTTTTTGTCACTATGTAATGCCCTGCTGAATGGAGCTATCTTCCCTAAACAAGCTTTAGAGGCCAACATTACTATTCTACCAAAAGAGGGGAAGGATCTGGAAAGGTGCAGCAGTTACAGGCCTATTTCTCTATTAAATTCGGACCTGAAATGGTGGGCAAAAATTTTGTCAACACGCATTAATGGTTACCTTTCTAAATTGGTTGGAGCGGAACAGGTGGGATTTGTTCCAGGGAGGGAAGGGAAATTTAATACCATAAGAACGGTTCATGCAATATATCACGCTAGACAACACAAAATTCCCTTGATCTTACTAGGGACAGACGCGGAGAAGGCCTTCGATCGCATAGATTGGATATTCCTGAAAGCTGCTCTTACTAAATTTGGCTTCCCCCAAACACTTATAGACATGATTTTCTCCTTATATCAAAATCCTACAGCAAGAATACAGGTGAACGGCACCTTTTCAGATCCTTTCCCTATTCAAAATGGAACGAGGCAAGGCTGCCCTCTGTCCCCCACGTTATTCGTTTTGGTAATGGAAACACTCTTACTTAAAATTAGACAGACTCCCTCTATTAAAGGCCTGAAGGTAGGACAATTCGAGCACAAAACAGCTGCATATGCGGATGATTTATTGGTCCTCATAACAAACCCTGTAGTGGCCCTTCCAAACCTCATACAAATTTTTGAAGAATTCGGTTGGATTTCAAACTTCAAGATTAATTATGAGAAGTCAGAAGCATTAAACATAACCTTACCTAACAATATTTTATTGACAATTAGCTCATGTTCACCTTTTAAATGGCAAAAATCCGAACTGCAATATTTAGGACTGAAACTCACGGCTAGCCCAAACTTGCTTTTTGCCAGGAATTACGACCCATTGTACTACAAAATTAAAAATTACTTGAACAAACTACGCATCCCATATATGTCGTGGATAGGACGCAAAAATCTCCTTACTACATTCATTCTACCACAAGTTTTATACCTGTTTCAGACTTTGCCAATTGACATTCCGAAGTATTACTTCCTAAAATTTAGACGCTTATTCACGGAATTTATGTGGAATACTAAAAGGCCTAGAATCGCATATCAGCAATTGATAAGGAAAAAAACTGAAGGAGGATTGGCACTGCCAGACCTAATTTCGTATTACAATGCAATACAATTGGGGAGATGGACACAATTGGCAAAGGCTGAAGGGGGATTGCCACATGTAGATATAGAGAAGGGGTTATTGATACACAATCAGGCTTCTGCTTTTTGGGTCGGAAACACGCTTCCTGCCAGAACATCGGTAGTGAGTGATATGACATGGGGGATGCTTAAGGTATGCCACATTTCCCCGGCACTACATCTACGTGACAGTAAGTTCTCAATGTTAGCGCCACTCTCTGTACTTCCATGTTTGGTGAACCCCACTTGCTCTAAGGTTCCTGATTCTTGGTCTCATTTGAGGTCCTTAAAGATAGAAAGAGTTTTTGACTCAATGGGACCACCTACACTTCATACCCTATATGAGGAACTGAAAATCCGTAGCCCTTCAAGCTTACAAGTGATAGACTTCACACACACATGTAAGAGGTTTCTCGCTTCCGTAGCTGCAAGCAAATCAGACCCCACATGGTTGGAAAACTACACTTTATGGGATACGACTCCTAAAAAGTGTCTCTCTAAGATATATAAACAGTTGATAACAAATATGAGCAAGGACACGCCAGGTTTTATACCAGCATGGGAAAGGGAACTGGGTTGTTTGTTCAATGCAGAGGAAAGATCTTACATTTTGCACCATTCACATGGTTTTTCTAGATGTGTTAGAATGCAAGAAAATTCTTACAAGCTACTAACGCGATGGTACAGAACGCCGGATTACTTATACAGGATTCGGGCATCTACTTCAGATCAATGCTGGAGGTGTGAGAGGGAAGTGGGTAGCATTTACCACATATGGTGGTCGTGCAGGGAGATCCAACCCTTCTGGAAAGAAGTAGAAAATCTGATTGCAAGAATTTGTTCAAATCCAGTGTTACTCACAAAAGAATTGATCTTACTGTGGTTACCCACAAAAGAGTTCTCCCCATCCTCCAAAAACCTTCCCACATACATAATCTCAGCGGCTAAACTATTGATCCCTACCTTGTGGAGGAGCTCAATACCCCCATCATTGGACCAACTAGTGAACAAAATACACCAAATATGTCGGCTGGAAGAACTTGCAGGGTGGGAAAATAAAAACAGGTAATCATTTCTCAAAATCTGGCAACCCTGGCTAGCGAATAGGGACAAGGCTTTAGGTAACCAAGGATAAGGGAAACATGAGTGGGACTCGTTGATAGAGAGGGGAGTCCAGAAAAATTTTTGATCAAGAGGGACAGCACAGAGTGTTTAGTACTTGATAGTACTTACAGTACGGGAAGAATATTACATGAGTCACGGTCACGGTGATATGTTTACTTGTTTATTTGTGTGTCTGGTTGTCTGTCATGTCGCAGTTGAGCATACAAGATAGACTGATTATATACATCAAACATCGGATTGCTATGGCATAAAATTTTAGATGTCATGAAGAGAAGATATTGTTCTCAAGCATAACATATTGATGTGCCAGGCATAAATGCTGCCTGTTATGGTTGTTGTAATTGACTAATGTATTTCTATGCAACTGCTTCAATAAAAAGAGTTTATACAAAAAAAAAAGTGTAAAAAAAAGTGAAAAGTTGGAAAACAATAAAAGTTTCAAGTAATAAAATAAAACACAATCGCCCTTTTTCACTTATCAAGTCCTTTATTATTGAAAAAAAATAATAAACCATACGTATTTGGTATCGGCGCGACCGTAGCGAACTGAGGTATCAAAATATTATATTATTTATTGCACGCGGGGAACAGCGTAAATTAAACCCGGAAAAAACTATACCTGAGTTTCTGTTTTTTGGTCACTTTGCCCTACAAATATTGGAATAAAAAGTGATCAAAAAGTCGCACGTACCAAAAATGGTACCTATAAAAACTATAGATTGTCTCGCAAAAAACAAGCCCTCATACAGCTCTGGCGACATAAAAATTAAAAAGTTATGGTTCTCACAACTTGGCGACAGAAAAAAAACATTCGTTTTACAAAAGTAATTTTATTGTGCAAAAAGTTGTAAAACATAAAAAAGTGCTGTAAATTAGGTATCGCCGGAATCGTACTGACCCTCAGAATAAAGGTAACATGTAATTTATAACGCGTGGTGAACGCTGTATAAAAAAAATCTAAGAAAGCTGTGCCAGAATTGCGTTTTTTTGTTTACCTGGCCTCCCAAAAAATAGGATAAAAGGTGATCAAAAAGTTGCATGCACCCCAAAATGGTACCAATAATCGCTACAGCACGTCCCGCAAAAAAACAGCCCTCATACCACTACATCTATGAAAAAATAAAATTAGTTATGGCTCCAATAAGTCAGGAAATAAAAAATATGCAGTTGTGCCCGAGGGGAACATTTCTTCTGTTTCAAGAGGCGATTTATCAAGGATCTAAAATTAGGGAACCAGGAAAGGGAGGGCCCAAACATATCTGCTGGAAGCGAGGGTGCCCGTATTATACCAGGACAACACTTCACAGCAAAATTCCCCAAACTGCAAAGGTCCGGAGTGTGGACCAAAAGGGGCATAAGAAAGGACGCCATATATCAGTGCGACACTGGCCTGTGTAGAAAGGATTGCTTCACAGCGTAACACACATCTATGGATTATTTTATTGTTTTTTTACCCCATTATTATACCCCCTGACTATGCCCCTGATGTACTCTGCCCAGCTCACATATGCCCCACATTATAAACGGAAACATCAGTAAGACTCCAAACAAAACTATTACCAACCAAATTCCACGCTCCAAAAGCCAAATGGCGCTCCCACCCATCTGAACCCTACAGTGTGCCCAAACAGCAGTTTCCTTCCACATATATGGCATCGTCATACCCGGGAGAACCCTTTTAACAATTTTTGGGGTGTGTGTCTCCAGTGGCATAAGCTGGGCATGACATATTTGCCACTGAAATGGCATATCTAGGGAAAAATATAAATTTTTACTTTGCACCATCCGAAAGCACAATAATTTATGGAAAAGACCTGTGGGGTGAAAATGCTCACTACACCCCTTAATAAATGCCTTGAGGGGTGCAGTTTCCAAATGGGGTCACTTCTCAGGGGTTTCTTTTTATTATTTCACATCTGAGACTTTGCAATTGTGATCCAATACTTTATAAATCACCAAATTAGGCCTCAATTTGGCATTGGTACGCTTTCACTCCTGAGCCTGGTCGAATGTCCAAAAGATTAGGGCCACATGAAGGGTGTTTTAAAACCAGGAAACCCAGCATAATAATTAGAGAGCTGTCTTGTTATGGTGGCACAAGCTGGGCACCACATATTGGCATATCTATGGAAAAAAAAATCCAATATTCACTCTGCAACATCAAGTGCACACTAATTTCTACAAAACACCTGCAGGGTTAACATGCTTATTACACCCCTAGGTAAATGCATTGAGGGATGTAGTTTCCAAAATGTGGTCACTTTTGGGGGGTTTCCACAGTTTTGGTCCCACAGGCGCCCAGAAACCAATCCAGCAAAATCTTCACTCCAAATGGCGCTCCTTCCTTTCTGAGCCTTGCCGTGTGCCCAAACAGCAGTTTATGACCACATATTGCCGGGTATTGCCGTACTCGGGAGAAATTGCTTTACAAATGTTGGGTTCTTTTTTTCCTTTATTTGTTGAGAAAACAAAAAAATTTGCGGTAAAGCTACATCTTTTTGAAGAAAAAGGATTGTTTTTATTTTCACTGCCCAATTATAATAAATTCTATGAAACATCTATGGTGTAAAAAAGCTCACAATACTCCTAGATGGATTCCTCAAGGGGTGTAGTTTCCTAAATGGAGTCATTTTTTGGGCGTTTTCATTGTTTTGTCCCCTCAGGGGCTTTGCAAATGTGACATTGCCTCCTCAAATCATTGTTGCTAAATGTGATCTCCAAAAGCCAAATAGCGCTCTTTCCATTCTAAGCCCTGCCGTGTGTCCAAACAGCCGTTTATTACCACATGTGGGGTACTGTTTAATTCGGGAGATATTGCTTTACAAATTTTTCTCCTTCAGTCTTTGTGGAAATGAGAAAAAATTAGCTAAAACTACATTTTCTTTGAAAAAATGTACGTTTTTATTTTCAGGGCCTACTTCCAATAATTTCTGCAAAAAAACCTGTGGGGTCAAAACGCTCAGTATACCCCTAGATAATTTCCTCAATGGGTATAGTTTCCAAAATGGGGTCACGTGTGGGTGGTTTCCACTGTTTTATCCCCTCAGGGGCTTTGTAAATGTGACCTGGCCTCCGCAAGCCATTCCTGCTAAATGTGACCTCCAAAAGCCAAATGGTGCTCCATCCCTTCTAAGCCCTGCCGTGTGTCCAAACAGCCACTTATTACCACATGTGGGGTATTGTTTTACTCGGGAGAAATTGCTTTACAAATGTTGTGGTGCTTTTTCTCCTTCAGTCGTTGTGGAAATTAGAAAAAATTAGCTAAACCCACATTTTCTTTGAAAAAATTTAGATTTAATTTTCACGACCTGCTTCCAATCATTTCTGTAAAAAACCTGTGCGGTCAAAATGCTCAATATACCCCTAGATAATTTCCTTGAGGTGTGTAGTTTCCCAAATGGGATCACTTTTGGGGGATTTCCCCTGTTTTGGCACCGCAAGAGCCCTTCAAACCTCACATGGTGCCTAAAATATATTCAAATAAAAATAAGGCCCCAAAATCCACTAGGTGCTCCTTTGATTCTGAGGCCGGTGCTTTAGTCCAGTAGCAAGCTAAGGCCACATGTGGGATATTTCCTAAAACTGCAGAATCTGGGCAATAAACATTGAGTTGCATTTTTATGGTAAAAGTTTCTGTGTTATAAAGAAAATTGGATTAAAAATTAATTTCTGTAAAAAATATGTCATTTTTTAATTTCACCCCTACTTTGCTTTAATTCCTGTGAAAAGTTTAAAGGGTTAAGAAATTTTCTAAATGCTGTTATGAATACTTTGAGGGGTGAAGTTTTTAAAATGGGGTGACTTTTTTGGGGTTTCTAATATATAAGGCCCTCAAAGCCACTTCACAAGTGATCTGGCCCCTGTAAAAATAGCTTTTTGACATTTTCTTGAAAATGTGAGAAATTGCTGCTAAAGTTCAAAGCCTTGTGAGGTCCTAGAAAAATAAAAGGATGTTCAAAAAATGATTCCAATCTAAAGTAGACATATGGGGGATGTTAATTAGCAACAATTTTGTTTGTTATAACTGCCTGTCTTACAAGCAGATACATTTAAGTTGAGAAAAATGCAAATGTTTGCAGTTTTTCACAATTAAATACTGAACATATCGAGCAAATTTTGCCAGTAACATCAAGTCCAATGTGTCACGAGAAAACAATCTCAGAATCGCTTGGATAGCTAAAAGCATTCCGACGTTATTACCACATAAAGTGACACATGTCAGATTTGAAAAATGAGGCTCTGTCAGGAAGGTCAAAAGTGGCTATAGAGGGAAGGGGTTAAGATATTGTATTACGGTCTGTAGCCTTTGGGGGGAATATATTAACCTTTCTACAACAGTTTACTAGCGTAGAAAATTCACAAAATGCACAAATGTTGACATTTTTGGGGGCAAAAAAATGGGCGGGGCTTAGCAGAAATGGCCAACAATTTTACTATAATTTACACCAATAACTGATGTAAATTATAGCAGAAATCTATATGTATAGTGCGGCCCAGATTTATCTCTGGGGGGCGTAACAAGGCAAAGGTCCGTGCCAGACCCATACCTCCCCCCAATCAGACTGTATGCCCCCCCAATCAGACAATAAAATACATTTTAAAAATGTACTTACCTCACCACTCCGATTCTCCCTCCCGGATTCCCTCAGGCTCTTACAGCAGGTCGCAGCACGTAGAAAGTACTGATGACAGGCCACGTTGCAGCTAAAAGATGCAACACATTTATTAAGAGTCGTTTGCCTGTTAATAAATGTGTTGCATCTTACTCCAGCAAACTGTTTAATAGGACTGGTGTATGAAACGCCAGTATTAAAGAGGTTTTCCACGTTATGACAATTAATGACCTATCCACTGGATAGGTCATCAGTATATGATCAGTGCGCGCCCGACACCCGGACCTCGCACCGATCCGCCACTCCAGCTGCCTCCGGGCACCGAACAACACTGCCGGAAGCAGATGGCTCAGGTCAAAGAATAGAGGCCGAGGTGCAGTTCTAACCAACGGCCGCTATGCAGTAGTCGGAGCCATCTGCTTCCGGCAATATTGTCCAGTGCCCGGAGGCAGCTGGACTGGCGTATCGGTGCAATCAAGGCAATGGAATTCCATTTGAGGAAATACACCAGGTATTCCAAATGTCTACAAGAATTTATTTTGATGTCAGTGGAGTATCTGCGCTTACATAATTTTTTTTGCCTTGATAGTTTTATTTTATTGCAGACAGAAAACGCCCTGATGGGGTCAAAATTCTCCCTCTCCATGGACAATTTGTTTATGACATGGTGGGAGAACAACATTTTTTCAGCCAATAATCCCTTTTACAAGTGGATTGTGTGGGATGGACGCTACATCGACGATCTTTTTTTTTGTTTAGGGGTCATGATGTGGTGTCTGTACCACCATTTATGGAATACAATAATACCAATACATTTAATTTACAATGTTACAGGCTCGGGATCCATGGATTCTGTTACCTTCTTCGAGATTACGTTACAGGGAAATTGTAATAAAGAAAAGGAAACATTTTGTGAACCCTCTTCGGGCACTACAGTCACCCAGCTCACACCATCTAGGCAATACCTACAAGGGAATTTACAAGATCTAGGATAGCCTGCTCAAATGACAAGACATTTCACAACGAATGTATAAATATTGACCGTGGATTAAATTTTACAGGATATTAACAATTGATGTTAACCCCTTAATGACCAGGCCATTTTGAGCGTTAATGACCAAGGATTATTTCTTGTTTTTTCACGGTTGCATTCCAAGAGTCGTAATTTTTTTTTTATTCCGTCGACATAGCTGTATATGGGCTTGTTTTTAGTGGGACGAGTTGTATTTTGTAATTGTACCATTTTTAGATGCTTATAATATATTGATTAACTTTTATCAACTTTATTTTAGGAGAGAATTGAAAATAAACAGCTATTCCAGCATTGATTTTCACGTTATAAATGTATGCCGTTTACTATGCAGCATAAATAACATGTTAACTTTATTCTATGGGTCAGCACGATTACGGGGATACCAAATGTGTAAAGCTTTTATATGTTTTTCCTACGTTTGCACAATAAAAAGCCTTTTAGAAAAAAATTACTTGTTTTTGCATCACCGCATTCGAAGAGACGTAATTTTTTTATTTTTCCGTCGATGTGGCCGTATGTAGGCTTGATTTTTGCGGGCCAATGTGTAGTTTTCATTAGTACTATTTTGGAGTACATAGGACTTATAGATTAACTTTTATTTAATTTTTTTATGGGGGGAATGGGAGAAAAGAGAGAAATTTGCCGTTGTTTTTTGCGGGTTTTTTTGACGTGGTTCATCCGGTGGTTTAATTAATGTGTTCATTTTATTGTTCAAGTTGTTACGATCGCGGGGATCACATATATGTGCATGTGTTGTTTGTTTTGACACTTTTACTAAATAAAACCACTTTTTGGTTTTATTTGATTTTGACTGTAATTTTTTTTTTTCACAAACTTTATTTCACTGATTCACTTTTTTTTTTTTAGTCCCACCAGGGGACTTCACTATGCGATCTGTTGATCGCATATATAATGCTTTAATATACTTAGTATACCAAAGCATTTTTGCCTGTCAGTGTAAAACTGACAGGCAATCTATTAGGTCATGCCTCCGGCATGGCCTAACAGGCATTTGCTGAAGGCAGACCTGGGGGTCTTTGTTAGGCCCCCGGCTGCCATGGAAACCCAATGGCGACCTGCAATTTCTTTGCGGGGGCGCCGATGGGGTGACAGAGGGAGCTCCCTCCCTCTGTCAAACACATTACATGTCGCTGTCACTATTGACAGCGACATTTAATGGGTTAAACTGCCTGAATTGGAGCGCGCTTCAATCCCGGCAGTTGTAGCAGAAGCCAGGCTGTGTATAATGGCCGTGCTCCTGCCGCTGATCGCGTGGGTACAGTGTCAGTACCCGTGCGATCACAGGACGGATATATCCGTCCTCCTGCGCGAACTACCAGCTGCAGAGGACGGATATATCTGTCCTTCGGCGTTAAGAGGTTAAGAAGGGCATCAAAACAAAGGACACAAGAATCCATCTTGTTTAATAATAAATACTGAAGCACAAGAGATCAATTACCAGTTTCTTCAACGGCATAGAGCCAAAAGTTTGGAGAAATTGTGGGTAAAGGCTGCCCTTGGGTCACCTAGAGGATGAGATCTCTTAGTTACATCATACCTCCCAACAAAAAGGGGCAATATTTTTCTTTTAAGCCACGCCTCTAATCCCACCAAATCCCCGCCCATACACACCCGATTCAGCTCACACAGTATCATGCTCCCATAGTGCCTCCCACACAGTATAATACCAAATAGCTGCCCCTACACAGTATAATGCCCTCTACCTGCCACCATACAGTATAATGCCCATACAGATGCTCCCATGCAGTATAATGCCCAAACAAATTTCTCCATACAGCAGAGGCGTAGCTAGGTTCTCCAGCACCCGGGGCAAAGATTCAGTTTGGCGCCCCCCCCCCCCCAACCTCTTTCCCGACATCTCCTTCCCCCTCACCGTGTTTGTTTTCTCTACCAATCAAAGTGTCATTTATTTTTATGTAACGCGAGCATAAAAACATTTGTACATTTTACAAGCAATATGGTTCTATACACAACACCAGAACCAAGCTCAGTACATATATACAGCCCCAGAAGCAAGCTCACTACATATATACTACACCAGCACAAATACAGCTCAATTTAGTGCAACCCCTGCCGTATAGGTGTGTACGGCGTAAAACTACAGCTCCCAGCATGGCCCGAACAATGATAAGGATATGCTGGGAGATGCTGTTTCACAAAAAATAAATCCTATCATAATCATACCACCCATCATCTCGCTGCAGATCATACAGTGACTACAGTGCTGATTAGAGGCAGAATAAACATTTACATTGAGTGACTCTCAGATTCTAGTTATTTTTCTCCATCCGATCCAGACCTCTATGATGACTTCTCCCGGTCACAGCCCATTTCTGCAGTTTGCCGCTCACATGTCTTCAGCTTCTCACTTTTCCAACATTTCTGCACCTATAAATAAATATAAAGTTATCATTTTACCACACACTACGCCCCTAAATATAATAGCGCCATACACTGCACCTCTAATTATAATATCACCATACACCGTGTCCTACACACACACACTGTGCCCCCTGTAGATAGTGCCTGCCATAGAGTCCCCTGTAGATAGTGCCTGCCATATAGCCCACCCTTGTATATAGTGCTCCACTAGATAGTCCACCCCTGTATATAGTGCTCCACAGATAGCCCACCCCTGTATATACTATATACAAGGGTGGGCTATCTGTGGTGCACTATATACAGGGGTGGACTATATGTACAAGGGGGCTATATACAGGGGTGGGCTTTCTGTGGAGCACTATAGGGGGAGCTATTTGTGGGATACTGTATACAGGGGTGGGCTATATCTACAGGGGGACTATATCTACAGGGGGACTATATCTACAGGGGTGGGCTATATCTACAGGGGTGGGCTATATCTACAGGGCTGGGCTATATCTACAGGGCTGGGCTATATCTACAGGGGTGGGCTATATCTACAGGGGTGGGCTATATCTACAGGGGTGGGCTATATCTACAGGGGTGGGCTATAGCTACAGGGGTGGGCTATAGCTACAGGGGTGGGCTATATCTACAGGGGTGGGCTATATCTACAGGGGGCTATATACTATATAGGCCCCTCTGCAGCTATAGCCCACCCCTGTATATGGTGCTCCATAGATAGCCCACCCCAGTATATAGCCCCCTGTAGATATAGTCCCCCTGTATATAACCCACCCCCTGTAGATATAGTCCAACTGTATATAGCCCACCCCCTGTAGATATGGTCCCCCTGTAGATAGCCCACCCCAGTATATAGCCCCCTGTAGATATAGTCCCCCTGTATATAGCCCACCCCCTGTAGATATAGTCCCCCTGTAGATATAGTCCCCCTGTATATAGCCCACCCCCTGTAGATATAGTCCACCTGTATATAGCCCACCCCCTGTAGATATAGTCCCCTTGTATATAGCCCACCCCCTATAGATATAGTCCCCCTGTAGATATAGCCCCCCCCCCTGTAGATATAGTCTGTCCCCCCGCAGATACAGACACACACTTCTATTACAATAAAAAAAAAAAAATATTCAAACTCACCTTATTCCCGCTCCCACGCCGTCCGGCAGCCATGGAGACCTGCTCTCTTCTGCACAGGTCTCCAGGGGGTTGAACACAGCGTCTATGAAAGGTGCTGATTGGCTGGGCAGGATGACTTTCCCTGCCAGTCAGTCAGCGCCTTTCATCGACGGAAGCGTCACTGGTACAAAAGGTACCAGTCGCTTCATTCGTGGAGAGGCGCTGAATGGCCGGGCACGGAACGTGCCCGGTCATTCATTGCTTCTAATTGTACCTGTGTCCTTGCGACACAGGTACAATTATAGTGCAGGAGGAGGTGGCGCTGGTGCCCCCCTCCGAGCTGCGCCCGGGGCACGTGCCCCGCCTGCCCCCCCCTAGCTACGCCCCTGCATACAGCATAACGCCACATAGCTTCCCCCATACAGCATAAAGCCCCCCTACAGCATAATGCCTCAATAGCCTCCCCATACAATATAATGACCCCATAGCTGCTTCATACAGTATAATGCCCCCCTAGCTGCCCTTATACAGTATAATACCCCCATAGCTGCCCCTAGGGCCAGTGCCCATATATAAAGTGCCAGTGACCTCTCAATAGTGCCACAGTGCCCATGTAGATAGTGCCCCTGTATAGTTCCACAGTTTCCATGTTGATAGTGCCACCACCCTGTAGAAAGGTAGACAGCGCCATTGCGACTACCTCTAGAAGCGGAATCCCCAGCCAGAGCATAGGCCGGGGATTCAGCTCCTAGAGGGAAGCCCTGATGTTACTGTCCATATATGGACAATAACGTCAGTGGATACTCCTTGAGCGAACCCCCGTTGCCGACTCTGGCCAGGGATTCCGCTCCAGGAGGAGCCACTAATGTCAATCGGCAACTGATCATTGGCAACGGGGATTCTGCTCAAGGAGTAGCCACTAATTCTGAAGCAGGAAACTATCAGCTCCCTGCTTTAGAATTAGTTCAGAGCGGAGGGAGCTCCTCCGCTCGCCGATGACTCCCCAGCATCGTTGCCAACCTCCACTTCAGAAATTTCTGGACTACTGAGCTAAACATCATGAACAGACCAAAAGTTTTACGGACACATTACAAAATCAAGAGTAAGGCCCCATGCTCACGACCGTAGATTTCGTCCGTAATTACGGACCCATTCCTTTCTATGGCCATAGAAACCTTCCGTAAAAAATAGGACATGTCCTATTTTTTTTACTTTATGGGCCACGGTCCTATACTTTATAATGGGAACATGGTCCGCAAATGCGGATGACTGTCCGCAGCCGTGCGTGGGCGTAATCACGGGAACGGTCGTGTGCATGGGGCCTCAGTGATAATAAAGAGCATAACTAACACCTTTTATAAGTGATCACAAGTACGGTCACAACTGAAGTTGAATTCAAAAACGATTAAAGTAAGGGCCTGTTCACATCAGTATTGGCTTTCCATTCCGGGGTCCGTCGGAGGTTTCAGTCGGGTGAACCCCGCAACGGAAAGTCAAACTGAAATTACAGCTTACGTTTCAGTTGACTGCGCTATTGATTCCGTTGGAAAAACAGAAACCTGCCATAATTGTGACGAACGGAAACCATTAGCAATGTTTCCATCACCATCGATATCAATGGGGACGGAAACGGAAACTATGTTTTAGTTTGACTTTCCATTGCGGGGTTCACCCAACGGAAACCTCAGACGGAACCCCGGAACGGAAAGCCAACGCTGATGTGAACAGGCCCTAAGGCTTCTTTCACACTAGCGTTTCTATACGTTTACCTCTCTTCCGTCAGAGGAAGAGAGGATCGATATGTTAAACGGAAAGCAACGGCTCAATTAGAATTACCATTGCTTTTAATGGTAATTCTTTTGTATCAGTTGCTTTCCGTTTGTCTCCGTTCTCTAAGTTTCCGTTTTTTTTAAAGGAAACAAAAGTGCAGTCTGACGAACTTTTATTTCCGTTGTTTTTGTATCTGAAATGTGTTCTACAATGCGCGTTTTGAACTTTCTAATCGTGCGCCCTACAGATGTAGCCGGCTTTATCTTGACTTTCAACGCATTAAATACACAGTGGCAGTGTTTTTTCAATGACTTTTTTATGACTTTTGTTGTGTGATATCACGCTGCAGCAAGTTATCCGAGTCACGATAAAGATGGCTACATCCGTACATACATCCGCAGCCTGCGGCTCATACAATGCACTGATGACGTTGAGTGCTGTGTCACATATAAAGGACCTGACGCTGCTCGGTGTCAGTGCATTGTATGGGCAGCAGGGAGCCTTAGGGGATCAAGGGGGAAGAAGAGAAGCAGAGAAAAGATTATACTTATTTTTTATTTTACATTATGTCCGATGGGTAGGGGGAATGGATGGAGCATGGTCGCGGTCGCTGCATAACGATTGTGGCGCACGAACGGCCGAAAGATGTGACACATTTAATAAATGTATTTCATCTTACTCCAACTTTCTTTATATTAAGACTGGCATATGAAATGCCATCTTAATAAATTCCCCCCAATGTTTTTATGGCCTTGAAGAAGTGAAGAAACCAAAGACGGGTGGATATCGGAGAAGACACTTCCTGAATAGGGAGGCGTTCTGCGATCTGCAGCTTCATACAAGATTCCCGAAGGGTCTTAATTGGAGGAATGATCTGTTATATGTTTACTTAAGTGGAATAACACGTAATACACAATGTATATATCAACGACATAGCATAACAGTCATTTTCCTCTCATAATATGCAGTTTGACGACTTTAAGATGGTGATTTGTTTTTAAAATATTGCATATTTAAATATTGTGCTGAACTCCTGTTAAATAAAGATTCAGCTTCTCCCCTACTTGAGTAGCTGTGCAGCACCTGCACAAACTTGAGAATTTGCCTCTCTGGTCATGTGATCACAGGTCCTGCACACATAACACAACAGCACTACACAAACTATCTATGCAGTTTGGTCACTAGATGGCAGCAAGCACTAAAATGATATACACATACATGTTTACATAGGCGGCATACATGTTTACATAGGCGGCATACATGTTTACATAGGCGGCATACATATTTACATAGGCGGCATACATGTTTACATAGGTGGCATACATATTTACATAGGCGGCATACATATTTACATAGGCGGCATACATGTTTACATAGCCGACATACATGTTTACATAGGCGGCATACATGTTTACATAGACGGCATACATGTTTACATAGGCGGCATACATGTTTACATAGGCGGCATACATGTTTACATAGGCGGCATACATATTTACATAGGCGGCATACATGTTTACATAGGCGGCATACATGTTTACATAGGCGGCATACATGTTTACATAGACGGCATACATGTTTACATAGGCGGTATACATGTTTACATAGGCGGCATACATGTTTACATAGGCGGCATACATGTTTACATAGGCGGCATACATATTTACATAGGCGGCATACATGTTTACATAGGCGGCATACATGTTTACATAGGCGGCATACATATTTACATAGGCGGCATACATGTTTACATAGGCGGCATACATGTTTACATAGGCGGCATACATGTTTACATAGACGGCATACATGTTAACATAGGCGGCATACATGTTTACATAGGCGCCATACATGTTTACATAGGTGTCATACATGTTTACATAGGCGCCATACATGTTTACATAGGTGGCATACATGTTTACATAGGCGGCATACATGTTTACATAGGCGGCATACATATTTACATAGGCGGCATACATGTTTACATAGGCAGCATACATGTTTACATAGGCGGCATACATGTTTACATAGGCGGCATACATATTTACATAGGCGGCATACATGTTTACATAGGCGGCATACATGTTTACATAGGCGGCATACATATTTACATAGGCGGCATACATGTTTACATAGGCAGCATACATGTTTACATAGGCAGCATACATGTTTACATAGGCGGCGCGCTTGGTGCTAAATTTCTAAATAAAAACACATCAAAAGAAACATAAACACATCAACTATCAATTATAATCCATGCCCACCTGTGGCGGCTCCTACGCATATCCTCACCATTGTGGTCGGACAGTCTGAAGGTGACAGTGGAGAGGATTATTTTCAGACACTTCTACACTGGTTTGGACTGGTTCACTGGTTTCCCAGTTTGATCGGCTGCTTGTCTCATTTGAATTAAGAACCTCCTGAGCTCAGGACAAGGGGCAAATAACAGAAATAGTCCCAGAAAAAGTCTCTCTCCACCTGCAGCAAAATAGACAAAGTGGTTCCCCCCCATTCCTCACACTGGCCCCAGATGAAACTGCTATGGCGAAACTCCACTGACTTTTGTACCTAGCGCAACAGCCCCAGATACCGAACCATACCACACCGCCACAGGAGAAGGAGCAACGGGGACCACAGGTGGTGGGACCTCACACTGCACCAAAGCCTCTCTAACACCAGCCAGTAATTGAGCCACTACCTGTCCCAAATCAGACACAGTCAAGCTGGGGGGCTCCTGACTATGGTATGAGCAGGGTTCAGGAAGCCTTGACCTCCTAGCTAGTCTTGACTTAGGGATTAGCGGCATATCCCTCAGCACCCCTGATGGTAAGTCTATAACTTAACCTTTACCTAACAATGTCCACCACCCCAGTCTCTTCTGTTCCATGGGAGGTTTCTGTCCTCCCTGAGGTCACCTCAGGAGCAGGACGTATGTTACGTCCATGGCCGGGGGTCGTCGTTCTGACTTACCTCTTGACGATCCCGGCCATGGATGCTTCTCTTCTCGGCGTGTACTCCCTCAAGGGTGACGCCGGCACTCTCTTCCGGGTCCTCGGATTGTGTACCGCAGGGCGCCCACGCGTGCACGGCCTTAAAGGGCCAGTATGCGTCAAGCTGCCTTACATCAATTATCAGCCCAAATGGCTGCTGGACTATAATAAGGGGACAAAAAATAGAAGAGAATATCCAGAATCCCAGAATATTGTGGTTGGGGGGCCACACGGTGCCGTCCTAGTAACTAAACCAAAAACAATGAACCAAAAAACTATCCAGGACAAAACAAGCACTCATCTGGGTAAGAGAATTCAGATATTGATATATAAAAAATAAATATATCTATAGATATTGTGATATAAAATTAGTTTAATTTGTAGAAAAAAGGGAAAAGTAGCAAACAAATTCCCACAAAATTCATATGCAATAATAGAATACAATTTAAAAACGACCTGGCCAGGGATAATTATGGGTATATATCGATATAAGCATAAATATGCTAAATGAGATACAAAAAGATATATCGGCAAGGTACATATAACAAGTTACAGCCTAGGAGGGACAGTCAATTCAAACCTGTCAGAACGGCAAAATTGTTAAGCACATCCAGGAACCAATATAAGTACGGTAAAGTAGAGTGAGCAAAGAGAATAGAAATGATCCACAATGATTCTCCGCATACTCATCTATTGTGTGCACATCAGTCCATAGATGGGCTTTATCATTCTTGAAGTTTCAGTGCAACTTAACAGCCACATGTATCTGACCTTAGAATCGTATTCTTGGTCACTTCGATTCCTTCAAGCAGGCGGATTCCTGATTATACACAGAGTGGATTTCTCCCTTGCTTCCTTCTCCGTAACAGGATGGGTTAATTCCTGGGTACAGGTGAATTTAAGGGCTGTTGTAGCGTGCATGCAAAGTTCTTGCTTTAAGTTTGAAACAGCCAATTGATATCCTCTAGATGTTATGTCCCATACCTCATAAGTAGTAGAGGTTAAGAATCTCAAGTCCAGGGACCCAATAAGGAGATACCAGCCAAGGTAGTAGGTAACAAACCAAGCGTGGTTTGAGGCATGGAGTTTACAGGTAACCACGCCTGAGGAAAACGGTGTGATGACGTCTCTCACCACCGTGCATACGTCTTACGCGTTTCGTCCCAGCTGGGACTTCATCAGAGACAGGAAATCATGTTCACGATAGTACCTGCTTATATAGCACAGGCATTTAAAGATACATTGTCAATTTCAATAACTCGATCGTTTACATGCAGCAGAATATTGGGAATAAACTGCAAGTACAGATTAAACAAATGTACAATACATCCTAAACCATTTTTAGAAAGGTAATCATAATAAAGAATAATATCATTAGAAAATATTACCAGGCTTGCCAAAAGCAGATACGACCAAAAATTAGGTCCTCATTAACCGCTTCCCTCTTTAGCCACTTTTGACCTTCCTGACAGAGCCTCATTTTTCAAATCTGACATGTGTCACTTTATGTGGTAATAACTCCGGAATGGTTTCACCTATCCAAGCGATTCTGAGATTGTTTTCTCGTGACACATTGGACTTTATGTTACTGGCAAAATTTGCTCGATATGTTCAGTATTTAATTGTGAAAAACACCAAAAATTAGTGAAAAAATGCAAAAATTAGCATTTTTCTCAATTTAAATGTATCTGCTTGTAAGACAGGCAGTTATACCACTCAAAATTGTTGCTAATTAACATCACCCATATGTCTACTTTAGATTGGCATCGTTTTTTGAACATCCTTTTATTTTTCTATGACCTCACAAGGCTTTGAACTTTAGCAGCAATTTCTCACATTTTCAAGAAAATTTCAAAAGGCTATTTTTACAGGGGCCAGTTCACTTGTGAAGTGGTTTTGAGGGCCTTATATATTAGAAACCCCCAAAAAGTCACCCCATTTTAAAAACGTCACCCCTCAAAGTATTCAAAACAGCATTTAGAAAATGTCTTAACCCTTTACACATTTCACAGGAATTAAAGCAAAGTAGAGGTGAAATTTACAAATTTCATATTTTTCTGCAGAAATAAATTTTTAATACAATTTTTTTTATAACACAGAAGGTTTTACCAGAGAAATGCAACTCAATATTTGTTGCCCAGTTTCTGCAGTTTTAGGAAATATCCCACATGGCTTACACCTTCTGTGAAAGGGGCAATACATGACAAAAAAAGGGCATTTAAAAAATACAAATCTGAGGGTACAGCTGCAGCCTTTGTAAAATATAAAGAGCTTAATAAAATCTGTAAAAATGTAATAAAATTAGCAAAAATACAAAATGAAAGGCAGGTGGCCAAGGATAGTAAAACAAATCCTAAAAAATTCTTCAAGCATATAAATGCAAAAAAGCCAAGGTCTGAACATGTAGGACCCCTAGAAAATGGTAATGGGGAGTTGATCACAGGGGATCAAGATAAGGCAGAGTTACTAAATGGGTTATTTAGCTCTGTATATACAACAGAAGAAAGAGCAGCTGATGTAGCCGGTGCCAGTGCTGTTAATATATAAGTTGATATACTGAATTGGATGAATGTAGAGATGGTCCAAGCTAAATTAAATAAAATAAATGTGCACAAGGCCCCGGGACCAGATGGGTTACACCCTAGAATTCTTAAAGAGCTTAGTTCAGTTATTTCTGTCCCCCTTTTCATAATATTCAGAGAATCTCTAGTGACTGGTATAGTGCCAAGGGACTGGCGCAGGGCAAATGTGGTGCCTATTTTCAAAAAGGGCTCTAGGTCTTCCCCGGGTAATTATAGACCAGTAAGCTTAACATCCATCGTGGGGAAAATGTTTGAGGGGCTATTGAGGGACTATATACAGGATTATGTGACAATAAATAGCATTATAAGTGACAGCCAGCACGGTTTTACTAAGGACAGAAGTTGTCAAACTAACCTAATCTGTTTTTATGAAGAGGTGAGCAGAAGTCTAGACAGAGGGGCCGCTGTGGATATAGTGTTTTTGGACTTTGCAAAGGCATTTGACACTGTCCCCCATAGACGCCTAATGGGTAAATTAAGGACTATAGGTTTAGAAAATATAGTTTGTAATTGGATTGAGAATTGGCTCAAGGACCGTATCCAGAGAGTTGTGGTCAATGATTCCTACTCTGAATGGTCCCCGGTTATAAGTGGTGTACCCCAGGGTTCAGTGCTGGGACCACTATTATTCAACTTATTTATTAATGATATAGAGGATGGGATTAATAGCACTATTTCTATTTTTGCAGATGACACCAAGCTATGTAATATAGTTCAGACTATGGAAGATGTTCATGAATTACAGGCAGATTTAAACAAACTAAGTGTTTGGGCGTCCACTTGGCAAATGAAGTTTAATGTAGATAAATGTAAAGTTATGCATCTGGGTACCAACAACCTGCATGCATCATATGTCCTAGGGGGCGCTACACTGGCGGATTCACTTGTTGAGAAGGATCTGGGTGTACTTGTAAATCATAAACTCAATAACAGCATGCAGTGTCAATCAGCTGCTTCAAAGGCCAGCAGGATATTGTTGTGTATTAAAAGAGGCATGAACTCGCGGGACAGGGATGTAATAATGCCACTTTACAAAGCATTAGTGAGGCCTCATCTAGAATATGCAGTTCAGTTCTGGGCTCCAGTTCATAGAAAGGATGCCCTGGAGTTGGAAAAAATACAAAGAAGAACAACGAAGCTAATAAGGGGCATGGAGAATTTAAGTTATGAGGAAAGATTGAAAGAATTAAACCTATTTAGCCTTGAAAAAAGACGACTAAGGGGGGACATGATTAACTTATATAAATATATTAATGGCACATACAAAAAATATGGTGATATCCTGTTCCTTGTAAAACCCGCTCAAAAAACAAGGGGGCACTCCCTCCGTCTGGAGAAAAAAAGGTTCAAGCTGCAGAGGCGACAAGGCTTCTTTACAGTAAGAACGGTGAATTTATGGAATAGCCTACCGCAGGAGCCGTCACAGCAGGGACAGTAGACACCGCAGGAGCCGTCACAGCAGGGACAGGAGACACCGCAGGAGCCGTCACAGCAGGGACAGTAGACACCGCAGGAGCCGTCACAGCAGGGACAGTAGATGGCTTTAAAAAAGGGTTAGATAATTTCCTAGAACAAAAAAATATTAGCTCCTATGTGTAGAAATTTTTCCTTCCCTTTTCCCTTCCCTTGGTTGAACTTGATGGACATGTGTCTTTTTTCAGCCGTACTAACTATGTAACTATGTAACTATGTGGCCGTAGCGTGCTACTGGAATGAAGCACCGGCCTCAGAAGCAAAGGAGCACCTAGTGGATTTTGGGGCCTTATTTTTGTTAGAATATATTTTAGGCACCATGTCAGGTTTGAAGTGCTCTTGCAGTGACAAAACAGTAAAAATCCCCCAAAAGTGACCCCATCTGGGAAACTAGACACCTCAAGGAAATTATCTAGGGGTGTAGTTGGCATTTTGACTGCACAGGTTTTTTACAGAAATTATTGGAAGCAGGCCGTGAAAATTAAAATCAACATTTCTTCAAAGAAAATGTAGGTTTAGCGATTTTTTTTTCTCATTTCCACAAGGACTAAAGGAGAAAAAGCACCACAACATTTGTAAAGCAATTTCTCCCGAGTAAAACAATACCTCACATGTGATAATAAACGGTTGTTTGGAGACACGGCGTGTCTGAGAAGGGAAAGAGCGCTATTTGGCTTTAAGAGTTCACATTTAGCAGGAATAGTTTGCGGAGGCCATGTAACATTTACAAAGCCCCTGAGGTGACAAAACAGTGGAAACCCCCAACAAGTGACCCCATTTTGGAAACTATACCCCTTGACGAAATTATCTAGGGGTATAGTGAGCATTTTGACCCCACCGGTTTTTTGCAGAAATTTTTGCAAGTAGGCTGTGAAAATGAAAATCTACATTTTTTCAAATAAAATGTAGGTTTAGCAATTTTTTTTTCATTTCCACAAAGACTAAAGGAGAAAAAGCACCATAAAATTTGTAAAGAAATTTCTCCCGAGTAAAACAATACCCCACATGTGGTAATAAACGGCTGTTTGGACACACGGCGAGGCTGAGAAGGGAAAGAGCGCCATTTGGCTTTTGGAACTCAAGTTTAGCAGGAATGGTTTGCGGAGGCCATGTCACATTTACAAAGCCCCTGAGGGGATAAAACAGTGGAAACCCCCCACAAGTGACCCCATTTTGGAAACTACACCCATTGAGGAAATTATCTAGGGGTATAGTGAGCGTTTTGACGCAACAGGTTTTTTGCATAAATTATTGGAAGTAGGCCCTGAAAATGACAATCTAAATTTTTTCAAAGAAAATGTAGGTTTAGCTAATTTTTTATAATTTCCACAAGGACTGAAGGAGAAAAAGCACCCCAAAATTTGTAAAGCAATTTCTCCCGAGTAAAATAATACCCCACATGTGGTAATAAACGGCTGTTTGGACACACGGCAGGGCTTAGAAGGGAAAGAGCACTATTTGGCTTTTTGAGATCACATTTAGCAGGAATGGTTTGCGGAGGCCAGGTCACATTTGCAAAGCCCCTGAGGGGACAAAACAATGAAAACACCCAAAAAGGGACTCCATTTAGGAAACTACACCTCTTGAGGAATTTATCTAGGGGTGTAGTGAGCATTTTGACCCCACAGATGTTTCATAGAATTTATTAGAATTAGGCAGTGAAAATAAAAACAGTCCTTTTTCTTCAATAAGACGTAGCTTTAGCGCAAATGTTTTCATTTTCTCAACAAATAAAGGAAAAAAAGAACACAACATTTGTAAAGCAATTTCTCCCGAGTACGGCAATACCACATATGTGGTCATAAACTGCTGTTTGGGCAAACGGCAGGGCTCAGAAGGGAAGGACCGCCATTTGGTGTGCAGATGTTGCTGGATTGGTTTCTGGGCGCCTGTGGGCCCAAAACAGTGGAAACCCCCCAGAAGTGACCCCATTTTGGAAACTACACCCCTCAATGCATTTACCAAGGGGTGTAGTAAGCATTTTAACCCTGCAGGTGTTTTGTAGAAATTAGTGTTCACTCGATGTTGCAGAGTGAAAATGGGATTTTTTTCCATAGATATGCCAATATGTGGTGCCCGGCTTGTGCCACCATAACAAGACAGCTCTCTAATTATTGTGCGGTGTTTCCCGGTTTTAGAAACACCCTACATGTGGCCCTAATCTTTTGTCTGGACATATGACAGGGCTCAGAAGTGAAGAGTACCATGCGGAGTGGAGGCCTAATTTGGCGATTTACAAAGTATTGGTTCACAACTGCAGAGGCTCAGATGTGAAATAATAAAAAGAAACCCCTGATAAGTGACCCCCACTATGGAAACTGCACCCCTCAAGGCATTTATTAAGGGGTGTAGTGAGCATTTTCACCCCACGTGTCTTTTCCATAAATGAATGCGCTGTGGATGGTGCAAATTAAAAATTTATATTTTTCCCTAGATATGCCATTCAGTGGCAAATATGTCATGCCCAGCTTATGACGCTGGAGTCACACACCCCAAAAATTGTTAAAAGGGTTCTCCCGGGTATGACGATGCCATATATGTTGACGGAAACTGCTGTTTGGGGACGCTGTAGGGTTCAGAGCCGAGGGAGCACCATTTGGCTTTTGGAGAGCGGATTTTGCTTGGTACAGTTAGCATTTTGACCACATAGGTTTCTTGCAGAATTTACTGGAATTAGGCTGTGAAAATGAATATTAAATTTTTTGTCTAGTAAGATGTTTAAGTTTTTTAATTTTCACAAGGGATAAAGAAGAAAAAGCCACCCAAGATTTGTAAAGCATTTCTCCCGAGTACTGCAATACCCAATGGTTTTTTATTAGAAATCAATTAACCCTTCCAGGACTGATACTTTTTTTGCTTTTTCATTTTCGTTTTTTCACTCCCCGCTTTCCAAGAGCCATAACCTTTTTATTTTTCTGTAAATAGAGTGGTGTGAGAGCTTATTTTTTGCGGGAGAAGTTGTAGTTTCTAATGGTAGCATTTAAAGAAACATATGAATTACCGCAAAACTAAAAATAAAAGTCTTTGCGGCTAAAATTAGAAATAACTGCGATTCCTCCACTATTTTATGGGTTTCATTTTTATGACTTTCACCATGCAGTAAAAAGACAAATTAACTTTATTCCTTCGTCTCAATACGATTATGGTAACACCATATTTATACAGGTTTTTTATATCTTACTACTTTTACGAAGAAAAATATAGTTGTTTTGTTTCAACACATTCTGAGAGCCATAACATCTTTCATTTTTGGTCGATTGAGCGGTGTGAGGGCTTATTTTTGGCGGGACGAGCTGTAGTTTTTACTTTCAATAAATTTTTATTTGAATTTTCCAACACAAACACAAGAAAACATAAATGTGAAGATCTCTAAACATTTCGAGATCTGTCAATGATCCATACATTGGAAACACGCAACTAAAAGTTAACAGTGCCTCCACTAGAACTTGCCCCTGATTAGATCCAACCTTTTGCTTTACTTGAAATATTTGGATTGTAACCACCTGTCCCATAACCGTTTAGTGCGTTGCTGTAAATGAGCTTGTGATAATAATGCCATTTCATAATGACATTGCATATTCACCCTTCGAATAACTTCAGCAATATTAGGAGAATCTGGAGACTTCCATGTCCGAGCTATAGTTAGTCTAGTTGCAATTAAGATATGGTGTATAACCACTCTCTTGTCCGGTGGGATGTCATCTAATGAGATATCTAAAATAGCTAAACAGGGGTTAATCTCAACCTGAGAATCTGATATTTCTGAAATTAGGTTAAATGTATCCGACCATATGGAAGCTATGTTAGGGCACGACCACCACATATGTATCAGAGAACCCATGAGTCCGCATCCTCTCCAACACAATCTAGAGGACCCTTGAGTAATGTGTGCTACCCTAGATGGAGTAAGATACCATCTAAGATGGATTTTCTTCATTAATTCCGTGTGGTTCACACATTTGGACAATTTAGACGACCATCTTGACACTTTAATCCACTGCTCAGTAGAGTAGGAAGTCCCCAGTTCCCCCTCCCATTTTGTCATATATACTGCCTTCCCTCCTTTCCCCATCTGAAGAATAAGATCATAACTACATGTCATACCTTTTACCAGTCCTGACTCAGCCCACATGAACCTGTGAAAGGCACTAAAGCTGTCTGGGGTCGGTGGGATTTTTACGGACTGCATGAGGTGTCAAATTTGAAGATATTGAAAAAAGAATCTGGAGGAGATATTATAGGTATTTGTAATATTCTCAAAAGATTTAAACGTACCACCTTCATAAAAGTCCGAGATCCACTCAATCCAAGCTTCCAACCATGGGGTGATCAAAATATGAGGAAGAAAGATTGCAATAATTTGGGTTGGGATTTTAGTCTTTGGCACATGAATCCAGTTTTCTTTACATACATATTTACTCCACACCTGTAGAGAATATTCCATCGACCGCAAAGGCATAGGTGGTACTTTAGCCCCCAAATATGCAGCTACCATAAGATGCTTCATTATTAACGTAGGAAACATTGCGTCCTCTATTTGAGACCATAATGGTTTGTCAACGGAAAACCCACTTGGTTTCATCTGATCCATTATAGCCGCTACATTGTACGCTTTTAAGCTTGGAACTCCCAGTCCTCCATATTTCCCTCTTTGGAACAGTAGATGTTTAGCTACTCTTGCTCTCTTATTGTTCCAAATGAATCTCATAAGCACTGTTTGTAGTCTGGACAATAATGAGGGCGATATTAAATAGGGTAATGTCCTGCAATAGTATAAGTATTTGGGCAGAAGTAACATTTTGACTATATTAATCCTGGCCATCCAAGACAATTGAAACTTGTCCAATCTATTGCAATCCTTCGTTATTTGAGATATGAGCGTCATGTAATTTTTATTCATAACCATAGATGGATGAGGAGCCAACATTATACCCAGATATGTTAGCCCCTCAATTGCCCATATAAAATTAAAGCTAGAGAGAAGTGGTTTCATTATTGGAGGAATATGAATGGGCATTATCAGGGATTTTGCTACGTTCAGCTTGTAATATGACATTTCAGAGTAACAAGCTATAATCCTAGTTATTTCAACTAAGGAAGACATGGGTGACTGACAAATTAGTACCACATCATCCGCATAAAGACCAATTTTATGTTCTCTTCCCCTTACGTTAATTCCTGAAATATGTGGTGATGTTCTAATCATTTCCGCAAATGGTTCCATACACAAATCAAAAATTAGGGTGGAGAGAGGGCAGCCATGGCGAGTTCCATTGCTTATAAAAAATGTTTTGGACAAAAACCCAGATGTATATACCAGAGCTGAAGGGGTTGAATACAGGGAAAGGACCGCTTTTTTAATAAAGGAGTGAAAGCCGAATTTATCTAATACCGCTTCTAAAAAACGCCAATGTACCCGGTCGAAAGCTTTTTCCGCGTCCAAAGAGAGGACTACTGTGGGTTCTAACGAGTCATATGCAATCTGAATCAAATCTAACATTCTTCTGGTGCCATCTCTGGCCTGACGACCTTTCACAAATCCCACTTGATCCAGTGAAATCAAGGAAGGTAGGCACTCATTTATTCGCATTGCTAATCATTTTGAGAAGATTTTAATATCACTATTTAGTAGCGAGATCGGACGAAAATTCTCTGGTCTATCAGCCGATTTACCAGGTTTAGGGAGAGTTATCAGGATCGCCTGTAACATTTCCGATGGAGGAGATTGTTTGGCTACTAGCTCATTATATGTATTCGTCATAAATGGAATAAGTACTTCTTCAAATATTTTAAAATACTCATTTGGGAGCCCGTCTGGTCCCGGAGCTTTGTTTAGTTTTAAACCCTTCATTGTTTTTCGTAATTCGATCTCTGAAATTGGAGCATTTAAGCTAGTTAATTGAGACTCAGATAGTTGTGGGAGCTTTATTTCAGATAAAAACTCTTTCATTCGATCTGAAGAAGCGTGGGTTAGAGAGGAGTCTCCCTTCAGGTTGTATAATTGGCTATAATAATCTGCAAAGGAATCTGCAATCTTTTGGGGTTCATACACCTTTGGTCGAGATAAATATTGTATTTTAGACCTAGCTGTTTGAACTTTCACCCTTTTCGCTAAGAGTTTGCCTGGCCTATCAGCTTGTATGTAAAAGTTCAATTTAAGACGTTTCAAATTTTTATCATATTTGACTAAGTTCAAAACCTGTAGTTTATCCCGCAGCTCTCTGAGAATCTCCCCTGTAGCCCACGTAGGAGTTGATTTCATTAAGGATTCCTTAACTTTAATTGCCAACAATAACTCATCCATTTCTTTGTTCCTAATTCGCTTTGCCCTAGCCGCCTGTTGAATGAAAAGACCCCTCACGAAAGCTTTGTGGGAGCACCACACCATTTCTGGAGTAGCCGATGGGGAATTTATTTAAAATAATTCCTCTAAAGCTGCTCGTATGGAGTCTTGAATGGGCTGAGACTTCAAAAGAAACGTATTTAATTTCCAAGGGGCTCTTGGAGGTAAACTATATTTTGCCTTCAAAATTAAGGATATGGGGGCGTGATCCAACCATGTACTAACCCCAATTTCCGAACTCTCAGAATTTAAGAGGATCTCTCTGTCAACCCAAAAAAAAATCTATCCTGGAATATGCTATATGAGGTGCAGAGAAAAATGTGAAATCTCTTTCAGATGCGTGTTGATAACGCCATACATCATGTAAATATTCCCCTGCTATCAAAGATTCTATGTCTAAACCTCTGCCCCTTCCTGGATTAGATCTATCCAATCTGTTATACATAACCGTATTAAAGTCTCCACAAATCAGCAAGCCCCCTTGCTGCATCTTTTTAGCTTTAGTAAGAATTTTAGTGATAAACGGAATTTGCCGTTTATTAGGTGCATATAGAGAGACAATAGTGTACAGAACTGAATCCAATTTGCAGACCAGAATTATATATCTACCATGAGGGTCTATTAAAGACAGAATTTTTTCGAACAATACTGAGTTATTGAGTGCAATAGTAACTCCTGCTTTTTTTCACATTGGTAGTAGCTGAAATAATATTTGAAAATTTTGGATGTTTAAGAAGATGGGCATCTTTTGTACGTAAATGTGATTCTTGAATGCATAATACATCACACCCAGATTTGTTAGCTTCCTTCCACAACATAGACCGTTTATAAGGTGAATTCAAACCGTTTACATTGAGCGATACAAATTTAAGACCCATCTTGACTTCGTAGAATCATCTTTCGTGTAGCATTATTCCTAACAGGGGGGAGGTCATAAATTAACCTTAAAACAAAGCGAACTTTATCATAACAGCAAACCGCTTTCCAAATCAACGGATTGCTTGAATAACCCAACAACATGCTATTTCCCTCTTTCAGGGAAGAAAAGGAGGCAACGTCAGTAGGACCTGCCTTTCCCAAAGTATCCATGAACTACCTCCCCAATCTACCTCCCAGAATGACTAAGACATTTGAAGCATTTATATATGTAGCACAATATTCTTATACATATATATCAGTCTCCCGTTTTCTTCCTGGATCTGCTTATTTTTTCTGACCACAATGGGGTGATCACCTCTGGACGTATCTCTTCCCGGCGTCGAGGGCTTTGAGACGGTGAGGTAATAAGTCCCCATTCCTGAAGCAATTCCTTCGCTGCTTCAGGGGAATTGCACACGTGTACACTACCGTTCCTGGAGACAATAAGCTTCACCGGAAATCCCCATTTGTAAAGTACTCCTTTATCTCTCAAGATATTTGTTAGAGGCATATACTCTCTGCGTCGTAACATAGTAGCTGCTGACAAGTCTGGGTAAATCGCAATATCTTTAAAGCGTTCCGGTAATTCTGGAGAGCTTTTCAAAGCCCGGAGGAACTCCTCTTTAATATGATAAAAGTGGATCCTAGCAATAGAGTCTCTCGGGAGATGTGGCGCAATATGCCGCGGTTTAGGAATTCTATGGATCCTGTCTATAATCATATCCAAGGTGGATTTTTGAGGTAGTACCGCATTCAGGAGTTCTGTTAGATATGGAGAAAGTTGGTCCGGTGTCACTGATTCCGGGATACCCCTGATTCTTACATTGTTCCTGCGCGATCTGTCCTCAAGGTCTAACACTTTGTTTGATAACCTCTGAACCTCCTCCTCTAGCGTTGAGTTTGCATCAATTAACAAATTATGCGATTTAGCAAAGGTTTCAAATTTATGTTCAATATGATCCGTGCGCGACGCTATAGCCAGAATATCAGTTTTCAGCTCCCCAACAATGCTTTTGAAATCGGACTGTAGAGAGTCTCTCAAGGAATTCAGTAATTTTTTGATTGTAGTTTCCGAAACTGGGTGTAGATCGGAATCATCCCCCATATCATTGTTTAATGAATCTGCTCAGGAGGAAGATGCAGGAGACGAAGGAGGGAGTGACAGACGTCTCTTTGCTCCAGCCTGTCTAGAGGGAGAGGTGGCGAAAAACTCTGTGAGTTTAGTAAGTTCAGATTTTTGGTCTTTCTTCTTTGTAGTGCCCCCCATTGTGAAGTATGATGCACAAGGTAAGCAAATAAATAATAATAAAATTCCAAGGTAGGTATCTGTGATTTTATTTATCTCTGCCAGCTACTGTAGTTATGGCCTTGTACCGTGCTATGTACCGTCTTGTAGCCAGAGGGGAGGGAAAGGGGAAATGGCGACTGTTCCTGCCAATTGTAGGCTCTCCTCTTTTCCTTCTATACTCTCTGTATTGCGGTGGAAATGAATCAATATGGAGGAGAGCTTATGGAAGTCTGTGATTGTGCTCAACCTCCCTTTAAGTGTGTGCAAAGCCCTGTCACATACCTCCAGAGACCAGGACTAGCAAGATGGCGATTCCTCCCCTCTAGGCCACTCCTCGCCGTTCCACCTCTCTCCTTTAATGCCACTGACCCTCCGTAAGCTGCGATGACTCCCCTCCTCACCTTAGTCCACAGATCCCTCGCTGCTCTCCCGGAATCCGGCAGACTGCGACTGCTGAGCTGCTGCTGAGCCGCTGCGGTGTTGTTACACGAAGTGATTGTAGAGGCGCCTGAGCCCGGGAAGCCGTGCCTCGTGTCTCTCCTCCTCCACGATGTTCCAATTTCAGAGCCGAACCTATTCCATTTCTTAGCCGACCTCCTTTCTTCACGTCGCCCACCAAGCACAGGGCAAGTTCAGCTACCGGGAGAACTTCTATTTTTTTGGTCGGGTAGGTTTATTTAAGCCGGTTTGAGCTTCTTAGCCTCGGAGCTCCCGGTCACACGTCCGTCCTCATGCAGGTCCACGCCACGCCCCGGGACGAGCTGTGTCTGCACTAACAGAAGCTGGGCATTTTGAAGAGAAGTGGATGATACTTCTCGTCAGAACGCCCAGCTAGTAAAAGTAGTAAAAACGCCCCGATGTACGCACATAATACACGCCCACTTGCACTTTTACTTTAAACACGCCCACTAGGAATTTTGCAAGCCTCATTTGCATAAATACAAAAATGGTCATAACTTGGCCAAAAATGCTCGTTTTTTTAAAATAAAAACGTTACTGTAATCTACATTGCAGCGCCGATCACATGCAATAGCAGATAGGGGTTGCAAAATCTGGTGACAGAGCCTCTTTAATACTTGGTGGCAAAACCCTTGTTGGCAAGCACAGCAGTCAGACGTTTTTTGTAGTTGATGATGAGGTTTGCACACATGTTAGATGGAATTTTGGCCCACTCCTCTTTGCAGATCATCTGTAAATCATTAAGATTTCGAGGCTGTAGTTTGGCAACTCGGATCTTCAGCTCCCTCCATAAATTTTCGATGGGATTAAGGTCTGGAGACTGGCTAGGCCACTCCATGACCTTAATGTGCTTCTTTTTGAGCCACTCCTTTGTTGCCTTGGCTTTATGTTTCAGGTCATTGTCGTGCTGGAAGACCCAGCCACGAGCCATTTTTAATGTCCTGGTGGAGGGAAGGAGGTTGTCACTCAGGATTTGACGGTACATGGCTCCATCCATTCTCCCATTGACGCGGTGAAGTAGTCCTGTGCCCTTAGCAGAGAAACACCCCCAAAACATAATGTTTCCACCTCCATGCTTGACAGTGTGGACGTTGTTCTTTGGGTCATAGGCAGCATTTCTCTTCCTCCAAACACAGCGAGTTGAGTTAATGCCAAAGAGCTCAATTTTAGTCTCATCTGACCACAGCACCTTCTTCCAATCACTCTCAGAATCATCCAGATGTTCATTTGCAAACTTCAGACGGGCCTGTACATGTGCCTTCTTGAGCAGGGGGACCTTGCGGGCACTGCAGGATTTTAATCCATTACGGCGTAATGTGTTACCAATGGTTTTCTTGGTGACTGTGGTCCCAGCTGCCTTGAGATCATTAACAAGTTCCCCCCGTGTAGTTTTCGGCTGAGCTCTCACCTTCCTCAGGATCAAGGATACCCCACGAGGTGAGATTTTGCATGGAGCCCCAGATCGATGTCGATTGACAGTCATTTTGTATGTCTTCCATTTTCTTACTATTGCACCAACAGTTGTCTCCTTCTCACCCAGCGTCTTACTTATGGTTTTGTAGCCCATTCCAGCCTTGTGCAGGTCTATGATCTTGTCCCTGACATCCTTAGAAAGCGCTTTGGTCTTGCCCATGTTGTAGAGGTTAGAGTCAGACTGATTCATTGAGTCTGTGGACAGGAGTCTTTTATACAGGTGACCATGTAAGAGCTGTCTTTAATGGAGGCACCAAGTTGATTTGGAGCGTGTAACTGCTCTGGAGGAGGCTGAACTCTTAATGGTTGGTCGGGGGTCACATACTTATTTCTCTGTGCACAATGCAAATAAATATATATAATTTTGACTATGTGATTTTCTGTTTTTTTTTTTTTTTTATATAATCTATCTCTCACTGGTAAAATTAACCTAGCCTAAAACTTCTAGACTGTTCATGACTTTGACAGTGGGCAAACTTACAAAATCAGCAAGGGATCAAATACTTATTTCCTTCACTGTATATCTATATGGGCACTGGCGCTTTATATGTATGCACTGGTACTAGGGGTAGCTAGGGGGGCATTAAACTGTATGGGGGCAGCTTTGTCATTATACTGTGTGGGGGGTCCTATGGGAACATAATACTGAGTGGGCTGAACCGGGTATGTGTGGGCGGAGATTACTTAGATTAGATACTTGAAAGTTGGTAGGTATGTTTACTGGTGTGTGCAGCATAAGGCAATGAGGTTGCTTTACCACATGCCAATGCTGCAATTTTGGGAATTGCTCCCTCTAGTGACCAGCACATGGAAATGTTATAAATTAGAATCTAATTTATAATATTTCCTGACTTGTGAAAAAAAAAATAAAAAAAAAAAATGTGTAATCATTTATATACTAACTGTTTAACTGAAAAATAAAAAATAATAATTGGTTATGGCGCCGGGGGCTGGAAGTGGGGCATGCCTCACTTCCGGTTTTCGGCAGGGAATGTGTGCCGCTGCTCATTGGAGGGTGGTAATTGAACCAGTGATGAATACCTGTTGGTTACCATATATATTGCTGTCCCATTCTCTGATACATCATACCCCTTGAGGAAGCAGACTGCGAAACACGCGTTTGGGTTATACAGCACATTTGATTGATTCTCCCGGTCCATTTACTATGGGTAAGACAATTTTTCTTTAAATAAACGGGTGGTGACTGACTATTCAGTCTGTGGACCTGTCTTTTCAGGTGATTCATTTCCACTCTTTATCCTGTCCTTTGTATGTGAAGGTTGTACTTGTAATAGGATATAAACATTCACCTGTACCATTAGACACTTTGTCTCATACTCTGGACCTAATTGTCTGATTATCTTGCCCTGGATTATTTCTGGGAGTTTCTCCTGTTGTGCTGTTTTGGAACTACAGAGTCCTTTTGTCCATTTGTAATTTTAATATTTTGTGTATTTATGTGTCAATTAAAGATATTTTATTATTATTGGCTGTCTAGCTCCTTTATCTCCTTTTGTTCTTTTTTTATTTATATACTAACTGTTTAACTGAAAAATAATAATTTCTAGCGACACATTCCCTTTAATACTGCCGTTTCATACACCAGTCCTATTAAACAGTTTGCTGGAGTAAGATGCAACACATTTATTAACATGCGAACGACTCTTAATAAATGTGTCGCATCTTTTAGCTGCAACGCGGCCTGTCATCAGTACTTTCTACGTGCTGCGGCCCGCTGTACATTTAAAGTACATTTTTAAAATGTATTTTATTGGCTGATTGGGGGGGGCATACAGTCTGATTGGGGGGAGGTATGGGTCAGGCATGGACGTTTGCCTTGTTACGCCCCCCAGAGATAAATCTGGGCCGCATTATACATATAGATTTCTGCTATAATTTACATCAGTTACTGGCGTAAATTATAGTAAAATTGTTGGCCATTTCTGCTAAGCCCCGCCCATTTTTTGCCCACAAATATTTCAACATTTGCACATTTTGTGATTTTTCTACGCTAGTAAACTGTTGTAGAAAGGTTAATATATTCCCCCCAAAGGCTACAGACCGTAATACAATATCTTAATGTAAGGATGTGTACACTTAATTGTGCAGCAACGCTTGTTGTCTCCATTCTATGTCAGTGTGGGAAGTAGATGTCCGGCCTTATGATTTTGTGATATGTGATAGACCCAGAATCCCAATCACCAAACCAAAGAATGCAAAATAAAGACACAAAACATTATAATTGGGTGTTAAATGGTCAAAACTTTTATTATATTATATGACCAAACCCAAAATGGCAAACCTCCGACTCACGAAGAGTCACCCTCCAGCACGCAGGAAAGGAAAAACCCCCTGTGGGGGAAACCTCTAGGGAAACCATGGCTGGAGGATTGCCCTTCCTCTGGGTTTAGAAGGTGCCAAAATATCATTTGTAACAGAATTTGTACGTTTTCTCAGATTTTCAAGGAAAGACAATACAATGAGCGAACGACATAAAACACATAAATCGGCTGATCTGGTTGGCTAGGCGGATGTCTCTCTTCCTGGGCACCCATTAAAATGAATGGGTGGTCCACGTATGAGACGGGTCCTCCAGATGCCTCCTTGTAGCACCTGTCTCCGCTCTGGCTAATAGAGGGGGATCTCCTGCTGGAAACCCCCCTCTATTACAGACAACCCGTATGAAGAGGATGGCATCACTGTGATGAAGAAGTGGTCTGGGGTGAAGGGTTTCCCTGCTAGAACCTACAAATTACATCAGGTTGGCATTGGTGGGGAAGTCAAGCTCAAGGTCCTCAGTCCCATCCAATATGGCGCTGAATGTGGCAGTAAAACCTTCTAATATGGAATCTTCTTTATGTCATAAACATTTGTATTTATGACATCAGCGCATTCATCATCATTACTACAGGAATTTATTACCACTGCACAACTCATACATTGTGACGTCACCCACAGTGGTCTGAAGTGTTAACCCTTTACTGACTGGCAGTGTACTTACCACAGAGGCCATAAAGCTGAATAGAACATATCAGCGGCCATAAAGGAAAAGGGATAATGCAGGGAGCATCTCCGCACAAGAACAATCCATGACAAAGGGTTGTCCAGGATAAGATAACTTGTCTGCTTTCTCCAAAAACCAGCACCACACCTGTCCATAGGTTGTGTGTGGTACTACAGCTCATTACCATTCACTTCAATGGAGCAAACCTGCAATACCAGATACAACCTGTGGATAGGTGTGGTGCTGTTTTTGGAAGAAAGCAGCCATATTTTTCTAATCCTGCACAGCCCCTGTTAGAAATAGTTCAAAAAAAGTTGGGGGAGAAGGAGAAGAAGGGGAGAGGGAAAGAATTAAAAAAAGGGAAAAAGAGGAACTCTGAGGTAAAAGAAATCAAACTAGACTGAAAGGAGTCTGCTGGAGGTGCCAGATGGAAAGACAGATTTCTGCCATGGGGACCAGATTAGTTGAAATGTATCTTGAAGGGGGGCTTCAGAGAGTGGGTTTTAACCCCTTCCCGCCCTATGAAGTGCTGTTGCATTGAAAAACTATGCAGTTCATCTTCGAATGCAGCGTCACAAAAACAAATTATTTTGTAAAAAATAAAACTATATAAATTTGGTATCGCCATAATCGTAACAACCCGCAGAATCAAGTTATCATGCAATTCATGCCGCCCGATGAACACTGTAAAATCAAAACAGAAATGGCGGAATTACAGGTTTTTTTTCAATTCAGCCCACAAAATGTAGGTTTTTTTACATTTTTTTAAAATACATTATATGGTACATTAGGCCGCAGGGTAAATTCCACATAAACAGCGCCATTCATCGGTTAACTGTTTAAATGATACCAGTTCAAGTGACCTTTATCGAAAAACACTATAAGAAATTTTTTCCCAATTAACCTTCTAATTGGGCCTAGCATGTGTGATACTGTCTGCTAAGCCATTGTATCTAAGCATATTATATGTGATACTGTCTGCTGAGCCGCTGTCTCCTATCAAGTAGCAGAGCTATAAGGTGACATAGTCTTAGGGTTCACACGCAAAGTCAAAAATGGCTGAAAACCACAGAGCTGTTTTCAGAGATCACAGCCTTTGATTTACAGCCGTTTTTGAAGCTGGAAACGTTTTTTGAGGTGTTTAGTTCTAGATGTTTTTGGAGCTGTTTTTCCATTGACACAATGAAAAACATCTCCAAAAACGGTTCCAGAAGTGACATGCGCCTTCTTTTTAGGTGCCGTTTTAAAATACAATAGGCAGATATTTGTAGGCATTGGTCTACCGATTTTTCAGGCGTATTTTAAGGAGTTTACGCTTCGAAATACACCTGAAAACACAGCGTGTGAATTTACCCTTATAGATACGCTGTCTCAGATATATATATCTTTTTTTTTTTTTTTAGGGGGGTGAGCAAAACACATGTCTTGTGGCACAAGACAGTCTGATTAGTGGGGGAGATACAGGGTCTGGCTTAGGCCTTTTGTTACACACTCAATGTAAAATTGTACACTAGCTCGGAGCTGGCATTGATTTCTGCTTTACATTACGCCCGTTACTGGCATAAATGATAGTAAAATTGTCTGCCCTTTCCGCAAAGCGCCACACACTTTTCAAAATGTGCCAAGCGCAGCATAAACTGCCCAAAAACTTTCCCGCACTTTTGGGACTTTTCTATGCCAGATTAGTGGCTTAGCAAGGTTAATAAATTCTCCTCTAAGGCTACAGACAGTAATACAATATTTTAATGCAAGGATCTGTACACTCAGTGTCTGACTGAGGTACCTTGGACCCACCAAAGGAAATAATTCTTGGGGGTCTACCCTTTAACTATATAGAAATAATTTGAACACTCTTAATTGTGTACTAAAAACATGTGTTCTAAAACACAGACCAATATTCCCACCATATTGTGACAGATATCAGTCCTACACATTCATTCTGCAGAACATATAAGTGAAATTCAGTGACTCACTGGTGACATCTTCTTAGATTGGAGACGTTCACGTTCTTTTTTCTTCTTCATCCGGCCCAGAACGCCATGATGACTTCTTCCCGTCTTCTTCATCTCCAATGCCCAAGCGTGAACCACAAGATACGTCATGAAAGTGTTGATGTAACCTAGATACCACGTGTAATGACGGGGTAGGGAGACAGACAGGTGAGCCCTAATCTACCCGAAACTCAGTCCCTGCCTACTTGCACCGCCTGTCCTAGGTGACGGCGTACAAGTGGGCGATGGTCCCTATGCTCAATACGTGCACGACAGACAAACAGACAAGGGTACACAGAAGCTAAGGGAAATGGGGCAGTTGCCCACAGCACCACGGTGAGCAATACGTGTAGTGAACGAGCCGAGTCAAACCAGGAATGTACGAGGTACCAAACGCAGAGCAGGAGCATAGTCAGTAAAGCCAGGGTCAAAATGAAGGAAGGTCAATAATAATAGCAGGAGCAGCAGAGCCAGGAAAGAGGAAAAAATCACAGGCAAAGACAAGCAGGAAATGAAGGTATAAATAGAACGAGGGCGGGAGCTAGAACCGTCTGGCCAGGCTGTGATAGATTCTCCTACTCCTGAGCCTACCTGCCTGAGTGGTAGCAGATCGACTCACTCTATCAGACCAAGGAGCAGGTGCAGACTGATTAACCACGGGCGTCGACACAGAAGCTGTGTCTGGCAGATCCTTTACAGTACCCCCCCTTTTATGAGGGGCCACTGGACCCTTTCTAGGTGGACCTGGCTTATTGGGGAACCGAAGATGGAACCTCCTGAGAAATACCCCAGTGTGAACATCCCGGGCGGGTACCCAAGTCCTCTCCTCAGGCCCGTATCCTCTCCAATAGACCAGGTACTGGAGGGAGCCTTGGACCATACTGCTGTCCACAATCTTGGCCACCTCGAATTCTACCCCTTCAGGGGTGAGAACAGGAACTGGAGGTTTCCTCGAGGTAGCCAAGGACGGGGAGCAGCGTTTCAGGAGGGAGGCATGAAACACGTTGTGTATTCGAAAAGACGTGGGGTAACTCCAGTCGGAAGGAGACAGGGATAAGGACCTCAATGACCTTGTACGGCCCTATATACCGGGGAGCACATTTATTAGACGGAACATTAGGGCGCAAATTTTTGGAAGACAGCCACAATAGATCCCCGACCACAAACAAGGGGTTAGCAGAACGTCTTCTATCTGCCTGTGTCTTTTGAATGCTCTGGGACGCCTCTAGGTTCTTCTGAACCTGGGCCAAGACTGTGCACAGTTCCCGATGAATGACATCTAACTAGGGATTATTGGAACCACCAGGTGAAACAGAGGAGAAACCGTGAATTAAACCCAAAATAACAGAAAAAGGGGGAGACCCCTGACGAGTTACTGACCCGTTTATTAAGTGAAAATTCGGTGAGGTAAATTAAGGAGACCCAATCATATTTACAGTCAGAGAAAAAACACCTTAAATATAGTTCTAGAGACTGATTAGACCTCTCGGTTTGGCCATTAGTTTCAGGATGGAAGGCCGAGGAGAAGGACAGATCAATCTCCAACTTTTTACAGAAAGCTCTCCAAAACAATGAAACAAATTGTACAAAGTGGCACATCTTACTGAAGCGGTCTACTACAACCCACACCACCGACTTGCCTTGAGATGGAGGCAGATCGGTGCTAAAATCCATGGAGATATGGGTCCAAGTTCTCTGGGGAATGGGCAAATAACATAGTAAGCCCGCTGGTCGGAACCTGGGAGTCTTGGACCTAGCACAAATTTCACAAGCCTTAACGTCTTTAGGCAACCCAGGCCACCAACAGTTTCTGGCAATGAGGTGATTGGTACCCAGGATGCCTGGATGCCCAGATAGTGCAGAGTCATGATTTTCCCTGAGTACCCTTAGCCAGAATTGCAGGGGAACAAACAGCTTGTTCTCAGGAAGGTTCCTGGGAGCTGAACCTTGATCAGCCGAAATTTTGGAGACTAAGTCAGAATCAACAGAGGAAATGATTATACCTGGGGGCAAAACACAAGCATGATCTTCATCCGAAGGAGGGCTGGCCATGAAACTACGCGACAGTCCATCATCTTTAATATTTTTAGACCCAGCCCTATAGGTGACCAAAAAGTTGAATCTAGTAAAAAGCAACGCCCATCGAGCTTGTCTCGGGTTTAGCCTCAAGGCAGATTCTAGGAAAACCAGATTTTTGTGGTTGTAAGGACCGTTACCTGGTGCCTAGCCCCCTCCAGGAAGTGGCGCCACTCTTCAGATGCCTATTTAATGGCTAAGAGTTTGCGGTTTCCAATGTCATAGTTACTTTCAGTGGGCGAGAACTTCCTGGAGAAGTAGGCACAGGGACGGAGATGGGTGAGGGACCTGGTACCCTGGGACAGGACAGCACCCACTCCCACCTCGGAGGCGTCAACCTCCACAATGAATGGCTCCATTCGTTTAGGCTGAATCAGCACTGGGGCCGAGATAAAGCACTTCTTAAGGACCTCAAAAGCCTGGACCGCCTCCGGAGGCCAGTGGAGGAGATCAGCACCTTTGCGAGTAAGATCCGTAGAGGTTTAGCGATAACCGAGAAGTTAGCAATAAATCTCCTGTAATAATTATCAAACCCCAGGAAGCACTGTAACACCTTCAGGGAGGCAGGTTGGACCCATTCAGCCACAGCCTGAACCTTGGCAGGGTCCATGCGGATTTCATGAGGAGTGAGGATTTGACCCAAAAATGGTATCTCCTGCACCCCAAACACACATTTTTCGGTTTTAGCAAACAGTTTGTTTTCCAAGGGCCTGGAGCACCATCCTGACATGCTCAATGTGGGAGGACCAGTCCTTGGAAAACACAAGAATGTCATCAAGGTACACTACAAGAAATACCCCCAGGTAGTCTCTTAAAATCTCATTTATGAAATTCTTGAAGACCGCGGGAGCATTACACAACCCAAAGGGCATGACGAGGTATTCAAAATGAACTTCGGGCGTGTTAAACGCAGTCTTCCACTCATTCCCCTCTCTGATGCGGATAAGGTTATAAGCCCCCCGAAGATCAAACTTAGAGAATCATTGGGCCCCCTGAACCTGATTGAAGAGATCAGGAATCAAAGGAAGGGGATACTTGTTCCTTACAGTGACCTTATTAATGTTTCGGTAATCGATGCATGGCTTAAGAGCACCATCCTTCTTCCCTACGAAGAAGAAGCCAGCACCTACCGGAGAAGTAGAGGGGCGAATGTAATCCTTGGCCAGGCATTCCTGGATATACTCTCTCATGGCTTCACGTTCGGGACAAGAGAGATTAAATATCCTACCCTTAGGGAGCTTAGCTCCTGGTACCAAATCTATTGCGCAATCATATTCTCTATGAGGAGGTAACACTTCGGAGGCCTTTTTAGAAAAAACATCAGTGAAGTCCTGAATAAACTCAGGTAGAGTGTTCACCTCCTCAAGGAGAGAAATAAAATTAACAGAAAAACATGACGTCATGCATTCATTACCCCATTTGGTAAGATCCCCAATATTCCAGATAAAACGTGGGATTATGCATCTGCAACCAGGGAAGGTCAATAACCAAATCGGACAATAATCCCTGCATCACCAGTATAGAGCACTGCTCCAAATGCATGGAGCCAACAATGAGTTCAAAAACAGGGGTATGCTGCGTAAAATAACCATTAGCAAGTGGAGTGGAGTCGATACCCACTACAAGGACAGGTTTAGGCAAATCAATCAATGGCATTGTAATGATGGGGGTAGATAAACGGACAAGTGAGCCCTAATCTACCCGCCACTCTGTCCCTGCCTACTTGCAACGACCCGCCCTAGGCGACGGGGTACAACTGGGCGGCGGTCCCTACGCTCAGTAAGTGCACGAGACAAACAGACAAGGGTACATAAAGCTAAGGGAAATGGGGCAGTTGCCCACGGCAACACCGTGAGCAACAAGAGTGGTGAACGAGCCGAGTCAAACCAGGAGGGAACGAGGTACCAAACGCAGAGCAGGAGAGTAGTCAGTAAGCCAGGGTCAGTATGGAGCAGGATCAAATAGTTAGAAGCTGTAGCTGGGCCAGGAAACCACACGAGAAGAATCACAAGCAAAGGAGGAACAGGAAAGGCAGGTATAAATAGACAGAGGGCGGGAGCTAGCTCTGTCTGGCCAGGCTGCAATAGGCTCTCCCGCTCCTAAGCCTGCCATCCTGAGAGGTGGAAGATGGAGTCAGTCTCAGAGACATAGACTCAGGTGCAGACTGATTACCTATGGGCGTATACACAGAAATTGTGCCTGGCAGATCCTTTACAGGCATAGCAAGAGACATAGCCAATTCCACAGACATAATATTAGCAGAAGACCCTGAATCCACGAAGGCACTGCCGGTAGCAGACCTACCCTCAAAAGAGACCTGAATGGGAAGCAAGATCTTATTAGGTTTCATATTTACGGGAAATACGTGTGCGCCCAAGTGACCTCCCCGATGGTCATTTGGGCGCGGAAGTTCTTCCGACTGCTTATTCTTACGCCTAGGACAGTTGTTCACTTGATGCTTGTCATCCCCACAGTAGAAGCAGAGACCATTCTTCCTGCCGAGCTCTCTACGTTGTTGGGGAGACACGGAGGCCCCGAGTTGCATTCGTTAATCCGAGTTTTCCGTGGAAGAACGAAGCAACGGAACCTCGGGAGCCATCATAGGGGAGCCAGAGGAGAAAGCACAAAAACGTTCAAGTCGTCGTTCCCTGAGACGTCGGTCAAGATGTACCGCTAAAGCCATAACCTGATCTAGAGAGTCTGAAGAGGGATAGCTAACTAACAAGTCTTACAGTGCGTTCGACAGACCCAATCTAAACTGGCACCTCAAGGCAGGGTCATTCCACCGAGAAGCTACACACCACTTCCTAAAGTCAGAACAGTACTCCTCAACGGGTCTCTTACCCTGACGTAAGGTCACCAGCTGACTCTCGGCAAAGGCTGTCTTGTCAGTCTCGTCATAAATGAGCCCGAGAGCAGAAAAAAATAGATCAACAGAGGAAAGTTCAGGGGCGTCAGGAGCCAAGGAGAAGGCCCATTCTTGGGGCCCGTCCTGGAGCCGGGACATAATTATACCCACTCGCTGGCTCTCAGAACCTGAGGAGTGGGGCCTTAGACGGAAATAGTGCCTACAACTCTCCCGAAAGGAGAAAAAAGTCTTCCGGTCCCCTGAGAACCGGTCAGGCAACTTGAGGTGGGGTTCAAGAGGTGAGGTGGGGGGCACTACCAGGGTAGCATCACGCTGGTTGCCCCTCTGAGCCAGGGCTTGGACCTGTAGGGAGAGGCCCTGCCTTTGCTGAGCCAGGGTCTCAAGGGGGTCCATAGTTGTGTCAGGGACCAGGGTAGAAAAGGCATATGGGCCTGTGATTATGTAATGACTGAGAGCAGGAGCGTAGTCAGTAAAGCCAGGGTCAAAATGTAGCAAGGTCAATAATAATAGCAGGAGCAACAGAGCCAGAAAACAGGAAAGAATCACAGGCAAAGACAAGCAGGAAATGAAGGTATAAATAGACCGAGGACAGGAGCTAGAACCGTCTGGCCAGGCTGTGATAGGTTCTCCCACTCCTGAGCCTACCAGCCTGAGTGGTAGCAGATCGAGTCACTCTATCAGACCTAGGAGCAGGTGCAGACTGATTAACGACGGAGGTCGACACAGAAGCTGTGTCTGGCAAATCCTTTACACCACGTTCCCGTGACCCAATGTGCCACGTCACAGCGTATTCAAATCATGGAAGCGTCCGGTCTACATGACTACCGACCGTCATGGTGTGCAAACCTTAGATTAAAATTTCGACATATAACTAACTAACTCTAAATCTCATAAGGTAATTTTCTTTAACTATTATACCAGGATGTAGGCGGAGGAGTAGGCTAAGAGAACGGAAAGTGGCCGAGGCGGGAGTTGGGCCAGAGTGAATATGACGCTTGACTGGGGTCTGGGGAGGGAAAGGGGAGAGATACAGGTGGGAAGGTGGGAGCAGAGGGGCAACATAAAAAAAAATATTAAACTGTTTCTTTTAAATGCTGCTGGGGAACCCGCTCAATCCACTATATAAGGCTGTGCTACAGTGCTTGGGAATAAGTGACTGGGGCAGAAGAGGATGGAGGCGCAGCCTTATATAGTGGATCGTGCGGGTTCCCCAGCAGCATTTAAAAGAAACAGGATCCTGACCTGTCCACAGAGTTTAAGGTAGCACAGAGTATTTCAGGAGATGAGCGTGCGGATATTGTGCGGGGTGGTGACTTGCCAATCATGTGAAGGTGATATAGAGGAGTGGAGGAGAAGTAACAGACTGAGAGCTACGTAATGGTAAGAGCAGAGTTCACAGCAGCACAGAATATTTCAGGAGAGGAGCGTGCAGATTCAGTGCTGCTGTGAACTCTGCTATTACCATTACGTAGCTCTCAGTCTGTTACCTCTCTTCCACTCCTGTCCTCAATAACACCTTCACATGATTGGCAAGTCACCACCCCGCACAAGATCCGCACGCTCATCTCCTGAAATACTCTGTGCTGCCTTAAACTCTGTGGATAGGTCAGGATCCTGTTTCTTGTATAGCGCAGCCTTGTATAGTGGATCGATCGGGTTCCCCAGCAGCATTTAGAAATCCACAGAGTTTAAGGCAGCACAGAGTATTTCAGGAGATGAGCACGGCCGGGCACGGCCGGCCACGGGCAGCCGGTCGTTTTTCCGAGCCGTGCTCCCATTATAAAGTATAGGAGCACGGCCCGTAAAATAAAAAAATAGAACATGTTCTATCTTTTTAACGGCACGGGCACCTTCCCGTGAGAAAACGGGAAGGTACCCGTGGCTAACAGAAGTCTATGGGCCCGCTATTTCGGGTCGTAATTACGACCCGTAATAACGGGTGTTTTTACGGTCGTGTGCATGAGGCCCCGTAATGACGGGTGGCTACATGTGTGCACCCGTAATTACGGCAGCGTTGCAAGGCGACGTCAGTAAATAGTCACTGTCCAGGGAGCTGAAAGAGTTAACTGATCGGCAGTAACTGTTTCAGCACCCTGGACAGTGAATTCCGATCAGAATATAGAGTAACCTGTAAAAAAAAAAGATGTTCATACTTACCGAGAACTTTCTGCTTCCTCCAGTCCGGTCTCCCGGCCGTTGCCTTGGTGACGCGTCCCTCTCGACATCCGGCCCGACATTCCTGGATGACGTTACAGCCCATGTGACCGCTGCAGCCAATCACAGGCTGCAGCGGCCTCTGCAGCAAATCACAGGCTGCCGCGTCAGGAAAGAAGGTCGGACTGGAGGAAGAAGAGGGACTCGTCACCAAGACAACGACCGGGTACGTATGAAATGCTTTTTATTTTATTTTTAATCAGCAGCCTCTTTTCTCTATCAGTGATTGATCGAGACAAGTGGCTGCCGATTTGTATAATATTTTTGACCGGGTTCGGTCAAAACGTGTTCGGCCGAACCCGGTGAAGTTCGGATTCGCTGCGAACCGAACTTTTCCCTATGTTCGGACCGAAACCGGGTTCGGTTGTCCCGTTTCGCTCATCTATAACCTTGATGAGCGGCGGCTGCCCACTTTATTTTACTTTTGTGGCCAGGCCCCTGACAGTAGTACCAGCGGTACTACCCTGATGGCAGGCCTGTTTGCAGGGGTACTAGCCAACTACGTCACAGATAACGCAAGTTTCAAGACCATGCAAATTTATGGATTTTTGGCATCCCATGGAATATGGGAACAATAGGGAATTCTATCAGTAAGTATTCTGCCTGTTTCTTGGCTAATACTCCTAATCCAATTCCTTCTTCTAGCATATTTTTTAAAGATTCTTTACATGCGGTGCTAGGTTTCACCACAAGTTTGCGACATGTCGATTCATTGTCTAAAATGGTATGAACGTGTCTGGGACATAAACAGAAATCTAGAACAACTCCTGCTCCGTAAGATTTGGAGGACACAGTTATACGCTGGATATATGGTGAGCCCCTCTGTGTTTTCACCGTTAGCCCTTATGTGAATATAGTGACCCTTTTAGAAGGTTAATCTTTACCCGCTGAGGTGGAAGGGTTGGTTCCAATGCCTAGTTATGGTGGTGTCTGAGGAAATAAAGGTCCTTTTAGACTTCCCGATACTGACCATGAAAACCAGCGCCAATCGTCGATACAGCGTGTCACAAGGAGCAATCATCGGTAATGTATGGGGCAAACAATCGTTACTACACCAGACCCCGCACCGATCTGCCAGTCCAGCGGCCTCCGTTCACTGGACAACACTGCCTGAAGCAGATGGCTCCAATCACTGCATAGCGGCCGTTCGGCAGAACTGCAGCTCGGCCTCTATTCTTTGACCGGAGCCATCTGCTTCCGGCAGTGTTGTCCGGTGCACGGAGGCAGCTGGAGTGCCGGATCGGTGCGGGGTCCAGGTGTCGGACACACACCAATCATATACTGATGACCTATCAAGTGGATAGGTCATCAGTTGTCAGAACGTGGAAAACCCCTTTAAAGGGAAGGTGTCACGGAAGGTGTCACGGAATTCGGCACATACATCCCCATAGAGAATGCGAACGGGAGCCGTTCCATTCACTATAGCGTACACCGTCTGTGTGGGAACGGCGCATGCGCCACTCCCACACAGACCAAAAGGAAGGTCTTTGGTAGAGCGACATCCGGCACCATTTTCATGTGGACCGGAAGCCACGGCCGGACAGTAAGATGACGACTTCCAGTCGTGGCTTCCGGCCATATGTTTAAAGCAGCGCAGACGCAAGGACTAGGAGCGGCAGGGCGGAGGCGGCAGCGGCGGCAGGAGCAGGTAAATTATGTTTGTGTATGTGATGTGTGTGTGTATGTTAGTGTTATACTGTCTGCTGAGCACTGTATCTAATCCTCCTACACTGTGCATTCGCTCAGAAAATGGCGGCACACAGTGTAGGAGGTGTGAACATTCAACCCCCTCCTTTCTCCTGGCACTAGCCAGGATAAAGGAGGGGGGATTCTGTGAGGACACTAGAGTGAGTGTGTCTACTACAAATTTGCAGCATAAGGCAATGAGGTTGCTTTACCACATGCCAATGCTGCAATTTTGGGAATTGCTCCCTCTAGTGACCAGCACATGGAAATGTTATAAATTAGAATCGAATTTATAATATTTCCTGACTTGTGAAAAAATTAAAAAAATTAAAACAATGTGTAATCATTTATATACTAACTGTTTAACTGAAAAAAAATAAAACATTTTAGTGACACATTCCCTTTAATACTGGCGTTTCATACACCAGTCCTATTAAACAGTTTGCTGGAGTAAGATGCAACACATTTATTAACAGGCGAACGACTCTTAATAAATGTGTCGCATCTTTTAGCTGCAACGCGGCCTGTCATCAGTACTTTCTAGGTGCTGCGGCCTGCTGTAAGAGCCTGAGGGAATCCGGGAGGGAGTATCGGAGTGGTGAGGTAACTGGGGAGGTATGGGTCTGGCACGGAACTTTGCCTTGTTACGCCCCCAGAGATAAATCTGGGCCGCACTATACATATAGATTTCTGCTATAATTTACATCAGTTACTGGCGTAAATTACAGTTAAATTGTTGGCCAATTCTGCTAAGCCCTGCCCATTTTTTGCCCCCAAAATTTTGACATTTGCGCATTTTGTGAATTTTCTACGCTAGTAAACTGTTGTAGAAAGGTTAATATATTCCCCCCAAAGGCTAAAGACCGTAATACAATATCTTAATGTAAGGATGTGTACACTTAATTGTGCAGCAACGCTTGTTGTCTCCATTCTTTGTCAGTGTGGGAAGTAGATGATTTTGTGATATGTGATAGACCCAAAATCCCAAGCACCAAACCAAAGAAAGCACAGGCCGGACGGACCCTGCCACAGTGGAGGGTAGGCCAGACATGACGGGGATAGGAGGGAGGATCGTGTCACAGCCAAAGGGGAGGGTTAGTGGAGGGTGTGGGTCTAGGAGAGGGAGGGGATCCGGTGAGGGTTAGCCGGAAGTACGCTGACTTCCCGGTCTTTTGGTCGGGAGCAGCGCACGGAGTAAGACATCCATCCACGCATCTCCCATCCGGCGGCCATCTTACCTCATGTCAGCGCAGCAGTTCATTGAGCAGATGCGGGCGGCGGCTGCTGCATTCGGCCCCGCCTGGTTGGAGGAACAAGCTGCAGTGGTGGCCAACGCTCCGGTACCTTTGGCTGTCTCTCCCCCGCGCCGGGCCCGGCGCTCGCGTCCTCTAGAAAGGCTGAGCCCCGACGTGGCTCCTCGGACCCGGCGTCGCAGAGGGAGCCCTGTGAGGGACCCTCCGGCTCAAGCGTCTGGCAACACTGATACTGCAGCGGGTGCCAGGGTCGGGAGGAATTACCGCTTCACGGCGGAGTTCAGCGGAGGTGGGGGGGTGTGGCCCCTACTTCCGGTCGCCCCTCCACTCGCCAGTTCTACGCCGGGTTCCATGGTTTGGACGGCTGCCCCTGGTGATGTGCCGGCTGGGGGTGGAGCTCCACGGCGATCTGGAGGAAGCAAGGGACATGCATTGGGCCGCAGGCCTAGGTCGTCCGTTTCGAGGGAGACTTCCGGGCGGCGAGCTGCCGGCCCTCCGGTGCCGGTCAACTGCCAGAGAGAGAGCCTGGGAGCCCACCCCTCCCCCACCTCGGTTCCGGCCGTTGAGCACGCCTGTGCGTGCTGCCATGGATCGGGGACCAGATCTGCCGAAGACCTTGAGGATGAGCTTCGTGGACAGGACAGTCCAGCTGATGGGTCCACAGCGCCTGTGCATCTCGGTGAGTCGTTTTCACCGTCTTTACCTTTTCCTGCTATACTTGTCTCCTGTGTCGGGGGAGGGTTCCACGGTTGGGGAGCGGGTATGTGATGTGGGGTCTAGGTTTGTGAATGTTGGGGGTGGGGGGGATAGTCTGCGAGAGTTGGTCGGTTGCGTCAAGGAATTGTTAGGCCGGCTCGACGGGACGGGGGTCGCCCCTTCACGGTCTCCTGTGGCGGCGTGGGTGGGGGCTGGTGGGGTAGGGTTTAATGCCCCGGCGGCGGCCGCTGCGAGTGTAGGAGCAAATACAGAATCGGTGGCGGTGTCTGTTCAGACCGACTCGGCGGCGGCGGTTGATGGTGTTCGATTGGACGATATAGCCAGGGGGGAGGTTTATGTGTGTTTTGAAGGACCTTTGGGGGCACACTTGAAGCAGGAAGTTCGGGAAAAAAATTGGAAGGACGAGTACGTAGACATTTTTTCATTGTTGCCCCTGGAAAAATTTAATCTGGAGAAGGGGAAGCGAGATGAGAGTAAGAAGGAGGAGGAGGAAAAGCGTAGTTACCGCCTTATCCTTAAGACATTTGTTAACTGGTTGCAAGCGTTCGCCATTTTGGCCAGTATTATTGGTGAAAAGGCTCCGGAACATTGCTCCCCCCTGTTTTACTATATGGATGCCATCAGGGAAGCCCATAGGGTATATGGGGGGTAGCTTGTCTACGTTAAGCAGTTTAGACAACGGAAGGCGGTTCGGCCCAATATTAGGTGGGACCACAAGGATTTTGCCCTCTGGTTATGGGTAACGGCTCCGGTTCGACCGGGCCAGTCCTTTCCCGGGAGCGGGGGAGGCAGCAGGCCAATCTGGTCAATCCAGTTTAGGGGGCAATGCAAAGCTCGGGCTGTGCTGGCAATACAATGAGGGGCAGTGTAAATTCGGTGCAGGTTGTATGTTCAAGCACCTTTGTTCTCAATGCAATGGTGCGCCCCACGGGGCATCTAAATGCTTGCGCAAGGGAAAACGAGGTGGGGGAGGGGGGTTTAATGCCAGTCATGGTGGTGATGCCAGTGAAGAAGGAAAGGATGGTCAGTTTTCTAAATAGTTATCCGGACAGGGCCAACACGCAGTTGTTGTTTGATGGTTTTAATGTGAGTTTTTGTATCCCCTCCCCTCCTAACAGGTTCCCCTTTTCCATAAAAAATCTGAAGTCAGCTTACCAGCATCCTGACGTGGTTAGGGAGAAATTGGCAAAAGACGTGGATTTGGGGCGCATGGCGGGGCCCTTTAGTTCTCTCCACATCCCGGGTTTGGTCGTCTCCCCGCTGGGGGTTGTCCCGAAGAAGGAGGCGAACAAATACCATTTGATTCACCATTTGTCTTATCCTAAGGGCTTGTCGGTTAATGACGGGATAGATAGGGATCTTTGCTCGGTCGTGTATACGTCATTCGACGCGGCGGTGCAGTGGGTGCGTTTCCATGGTAGGGGGGCGTTAATGGCCAAGACGGATGTCGAGGCGGCTTTTTGGCTGTTTCCGGTGCATGTGGATAATCAGCGTTTACTGGGGTGTTTTTGGGGGGCAGTTTTTATGTGGATCGGTGTCTCCCCATGGGTTGTTCCATTTCTTGTGCGTACTTTGAGGCGTTGAACTCATTTTTGGAATGGGTGGTCAAATCTGTGGTGGGGGTGGATTCGATCATTCATTATTTAGACAATTTCTTGTGCGCAACGATCTTGGGGCCTGCCCGTTCCGTGAATTGGTTCGGGACATAAAACACGATCTGTTGCACCTGTGGTCGTTATACCCGAACTTGATCACGGTGTGGTCGGATACTGTGCCTAGAAAATCCTGGCGTTTGGCACGGTCGGTGGAGCGGATCAACAAAGCCAGGATAAAAGTTAACAGGGCGGTGTCTGCATTTGTTGCGCGGAATGGTGGCATATGTGTTCGGCACTGGGACTTGGAAGCTGGAGTTGGAGCGTATTGGAGTGCAGATGGTGTTCACCTGAATGGTGTGGGAACAGATTTGTGGTGCTTGGGCTTGCAGGATGGCATTGAGAGGGCTATTTTGTTGGGGCGGAACTCTCAGGCTTGAGGGGGTCAAGGCCTGTACGCTGTGGCTGGGGAGTCCTTGGAGTTAGACAAATAATTATGGGGGGGATGCACCGTGGGTATGGATCCCCCTGGGTTTTAAAGATGAAAGGACACTGTCTGGCGGTTGGATAGTGTGATTTCCTTAGGGTGTTATCCCTTGGGAGAGGTGGCAGTTACCTTACGGCATCTGCCAGGAATATTGGTGCCTCTGAGCTGGGTTTTTACTGCTGGGGGTAAAATGGTGGGGCAGATAGCCGGTAACATAAAAAGTTAATGATAGCTCCAAGGACTTCTCCTAGTCTATGTGTTAATGATTGTTTGTCAGTGGTGTCTGACGTGTTTGGGTTATAATTTATGGTTCGTGCATTATTGATTTATTATTGTTTTTGTTAATAAATATTATAGATATTATTTAATTATGGTTAATTGAGTTAACTAACTTTTATATTTATTTCTTAATAAAATGGCTGCTGTAGCCACTTTATCCAAACCCTCGGAGTCGAGTCTTCTTGAGAGAAAGGTGTGGGTTATGAATGGGGAACAGATATATAGGTAAGTGTAATTTGCATACACATACATCACTCGACTTACCCCAAGTCATGCAAAATAAAGACACAAAACATTATAATTGGGTGTTAAATGGTCAAAACTTTTATTATATTATATGACCAAACCCAAAATGGCAAACCTCCGACTCACGAAGAGTCACCCTCCAGCACGCAGGAAAGGAAAAACCCCCTGTGGGGGAAACCTCTAGGGAAACCATGGCTGGAGGATTGCCCTTCCTCTGGGCTTAGAAGGTGCCAAAATATCATTTGTAACAGAATTTGTACATTTTCTCAGATTTTCAAGGAAAGACAAGACAATGAACGAACGACATAAAACACATAAATCGGCTGATCTGGTTGGCTAGGCGGATGTCTGTCTTCCTGGGCACCCATTAACATGAATGGGCGATCCACGGATGAGACGGGTCCTCCAGATGCCTCCTTGTAGCACCTGTCTCCGCTCTGGCTAATAGGGGGGGATCTCCTGCTGGAAACCCCCCTCTATTACAGACAACCCGTATGAAGAGGATGGCATCACTGTGATGAAGAAGTGGTCTGGGGTGAAGGGTTTCCCTGCTAGAACCTCCAAATTACATCAGGTCGGCATTGGTGGGGAAGTCAAGCTCAAGGTCCTCAGTCCCATCCAATATGGCGCTGAATGTGGCAGTAAAACCTTCTAATATGGAATCTTCTTTATGTCATAAACATTTGTGTTTATGACATCAGCTCATTCATCATCATTACTGCAGGAGTTTATTACCACTGCCGCCTCATACATTGTGACGTCACCCACAGTGGTCTGAAGTGTTAACCCTTTAATGACTGGCAGTGTACTTACCACAGAGGCCATAAAGCTGAATAGAACATATCAGCGGCCATAAAGGAAAAGGGATAATGCAGGGAGCATCTCCGCACAAGAACGATCCATGACAAAGGGTTGTCCAGGATGAGATAACTTGTCTGCTTTCTCCAAAAACCAGCACCACACCTGTCCATAGGTTGTGTGTGGTACTACAGCTCATTACCATTCACTTCAATGGAGCTAACCTGCAATACCAGATACAACCTGTGGATAGGTGTGGTGCTGTTTTTGGAAGAAAGCAGCCATATTTTTCTAATCCTGCACAGCCCCTGTTAGAAATAGTTCAAAAAAATGGGGGAGAAGGAGAAGAAATTAAAAAAAGGGAAAAAGAGGAACTCTGAGGTAAAAGAAATCAAACTAGACTGAAAGGAGTCTGCTGGAGGTGCCAGATGGAAAGACAGATTTCTGCCATGGGGACCAGATTAGTTGAAATGTATCTTGAAGGGGGTTTCAGAGAGTGGGTTTTAACCCCTTCCTGCCCTATGAAGTGCTGTTGCATTGAAAAACTATGCCGTTCATCTTCGAATGCAGCGTCACAAAAACAAATTATGAAGTAAAATATAAAAACTATATAAATTTGGTATCGCCATAATCGTAACGACCCGCAGAATCAAGTTATCATGCAATTCATGGCGCCCGATGAACACTGTAAAATCAAAACAGAAATGGCGGAATTAAAAAAAAAAATTCAATACACCCCACAAAATGTAGTTTTTATTTTACATTGTTTTTTTAATTCATTATATGGTACATTAGGCCGCAGGGTAAATTCCACATAAACAGCGCCATTCATCGGTTAACTGTTTAAATGATACCAGTTCAAGTGACCTTTATCGAAAAACACCATAAGACATTTTTTCCCAATTAACCTTCTAATTGGGCCTAGCATGTGTGATACTGTCTGCTAAGCCGTTGTATCTAAGCATATTATATGTGATACTGTCTGCTGAGCCGCTGTCTCCTATCAAGTAGCAGAGCTATCAGGTGACATAGTCTTAGGGTTCACACGCAAAGTCAAAAATGGCTGAAAATTACAGAGCTGTTTTCAGAGAACACAAACTTTGATTTACAGCCGTTTTTGAAGCTGGAAACGTTTTTTGAGGTGTTTTTTTCTAGATGTTTTTGGAGCTGTTTTTCCATTGACACAATGAAAAAATCTCCAAAAACGGCTCAAGAAGTGACATGCTCCTTCTTTTTAAATGCCTTTTTAAAATACAATAGGCAGTGTTTGTAGGCATTGGGCTACCGATTTTTCAGTCGTATTTGAAGGCGTTTACGCCCCAAAATACGCCTGAAAACACAGCGTGTGAATATACCCTTATAGATACGCTGTCTCAGATATATATATCTTTTTTTTTTTTTTAGGGGGGTGGGCAAAACACATGTCTTGTGGCACAAAACAGTCTGATTAGTGGGGGAGATACAGGGTCTGGCTTAGGCCTTTTGTTGCACACTCAATGTAAAATTGTACACTAACTCGGAGCTGGCGTTGATTTCTGCTTTACATTACGCCCGTTACTGGCGTTAATGATAGTAAAATTGTCGGCCCTTTCCGCAAAGCGCCACACACTTTTCAAAAAGTGCCAAAGGCAGAGTAAACTGACCGAAAACTTTCCCGCAAATTGCGACTTTTGGGACTTTTCTATGCCAGATAAGCGGCTTAGCAAGGTTAATAAATTCTCCACTAAGGCTACGGACAGTAATACAATATCTTAATGCAAGGATCTGTACACTCAGTGTCTGACTGAGGTACCTTGGACCCACCAAAGGAAATAATTCTTGGGGGTCTACACTTCAACTATATAGAAATAATGTGAACACTCTTAATTGTGTACTAAAAACGTGTGTTGTAAAACAAAAACCAATATTTCCACCATATTGTGACAGGTATCAGTCCTACACAGGCATTCTGCCGACCATATAAGCGAATACAGTGCAGTGAAATTCAGTGACTCACATGTGACATCTTCTTAGATTGGAGTTGTTCACGTTCTCTTTTCTTCTTCATCCGGCCCAGAACGCCATGATGACTTCTTCCAGTCTTCTTCATCTCCAATGCCCAAACGCGAACCACAAGATACGTCATGAAAGTGTTGATGTAACCTAGATACCACGTGTAATGATGTGTAATTATTGCGAGTAGAATCCAAGTGGATTTGGAAACTCAAAACACTACAACCAAAGGGGTTGAATGAAACCCTTGGGTTTGCAGCTTTCCTATAGGGGTGTGGGGATCTCTCACGGTGTTGTTTTGTTTTTAACTAATGTGTTATGTGTACAGCAATAGCAATTTTTTAACATATGACTGCTTTTAGTTGTCCTAGATTGCCATTTGCATATGGTGTACGTGCTGCGACATGACATTCTACTGACCTTCTGCGCCTATGACGACTTCTCTTCCTCCACCATCCAATGGGTGTTTATGCTCTGTGGACGACGCATCCTGGCAGCATGAATTTTCATCCTGGCCCAACACTTGAATATACCCACTCTGTATCTGTTCCAGCCTGTATGTCATTTTTTTATTTATTTTTGTATTCATTTTCCTATTGTTTGGTTTGAGTAGATAACAATATGCTGCATCCCTCTACGTGGGTATACACTATATAGCTGTTATTGTGATCTTTTTTCTATTGCACCACCACGGGTGTGGTATGATTGCTGGTTGTCAATGTTTCATGTCTGACAGACATTCTATGATGTATTAACCTCACAAATTTTATCAAGTGGTATTTTTAATATTTTTATATTTTTTGTCATATTTAGTGATGTTAATCCATCAAGTGCTTGTTTTTGTATGTATGCAATAATTTGTGATGTATAAAACTTGCACTAATTATATAAGGGATACGGGTGGGGGCACCTACGTTTGTTGCACTGATGGCAACTTCATCCTCGATGATGTTTTGGACATCTATATAACACTATATACTTCACTTATGATTGTTTCGTCACTTGTTGTCATGTCCTTTTTATTAAAGTATTGGTCACTGCACAGTATTATTATTGTTTTATATTACGGGTACTTATCACTCATTATCATTGGTTTTGATATTTTGCTTGTATCACTCACCAACATTTACTCATATTTCACTTTTAACATTTCATACCCATATCCGTATTATTTTAGCCACCAAGCTTTGTCATGTCACTTGTTCAGTGTTTATTGATCATGGCCGTAGTCTGTAAATTCCCTGGTCATTGTTTGTTCCTCGCACGCTCACATGTCTCACATCCACTAGTTTATTACAACATATGGGCTGTTTTTGCAGTCCGTCTATAGTTCTGTCATCAACTACTAGCCATGATATGGCCAGCTATGTAACACATATACACGTAAATGCATCAGCACTAAGGTGATGTGTATATATATATATATATTGGCTTAATATTGACATCCATGCGGGTTTTTTTCACATGTTTTACATTTATTTAACATTATGTAATTGACTGTACTTTTTAACATATAGATAAACACACTTCGTATAGTTGTTAATCAATAATACGTGTATATCTCCATTACACGGCCATTATAGTGTGTTTCATTATGGGCATATCGATAGACTCATAAAATACATGCCATCTGGCAACAGACGCTGGGGTGCATCTGGCACCGCAACATGTGTAATTCGGTCATTGGCATGGGTCATGCATGCAGTAATGATGCGTAACACTCAAAACCATGGTTTTTTAGCCATTCTATATAGTATTTAGTTGCATCATGCATTATATTTACACTTATGCATATTCTTTTTTCATTTATTATTTATTTATTTATATATTTTTTATTTTTTGACTCCTCAACATTACCTTTCGGTACAGGCCGATGAACTTTTTCTTTTCCCCTTTCTTATGCCCTTCCCCTCTTGTATTATACTAGTTAGGGAAAGGATAGGGACAGCTATTCTCATTGAATTATTATCTGTGGGTTTTATGTTTTAAATCTCGGGTTCGGTTCTCATTGCGCGCCCCTAGTGGGCGCTGCGTGTTGTTGCCAGTATCCTCTGGCATATTACTAGTCCTACTGTGCGCATGCGCGATGTCGCGCTCCGGCTTTCGGCCCCTGGCCTCCTGTTCCTGACCCGGACGCCTGACACGTGGGTTCCATACTGTCGGCTTCCGGGTCTGTGACCCGGATGCTCTTTTGCCGGTCCGTGAGATTGAGTGCACAGTCGCTCGGGAACTGTATTTCTTTCCCCTTTGGGGATTGGCGGGGGGTTATTTATAAGGCCGTAGGTCACTTCATGACACCACCCCCAGACGAAGGCTTCCGGGCCGAAACGCGCGTCGGGGAGGACACCAGTCACGTCATCATGGGTAAGAGATATGCATTCATTGTCGTATTATGACATTTTATGGAGCTGTAGTCTCGTAATTGCACTACTTATGGGCTTTTGTCCCAGTTACTTACATTGAGACATCTTACAGCATACTCCTCACTATTGTATAAATTACCCAGCGGTTTTTCAGTGTTTGATATTTGGCTGTTTGCACATTGATTGTTATCAATACATTGTATTACAGCTGTGCCTTAGCCTATGTACACAGTGCCGCTTTATACTCCTTTATTTCTGGTTGTCCATCTTCTTCATGTGGTAATCATCTCTATGTTGTTATATATGTCTGTTCATTTTAATTGATCCATTAAACTTTCATTGTTTTACTCATTGTTCTTGTGCTAGACTCCAATTTATAGGTTGTATTGTATCCCTGATATACTCTGCCCAGCTCACATATGCCCCACATTATAAACGGAAACACTCCAAACAATTACCAAGCAAATTCCACGCTCCAAAAGCCAAATGACGCTCCCACCCATCTGAACCCTACAGTGTGCCCAAACAGCAGTTTCCTTCCACATATATGGCATTGTCATACCCGGGAGAACCCTTTTAACAATTTTTGGGGTGTGTGTCTCCAGTGACATAAGCTGGGCATTACATATTTGCCATTGAAATGGCATTTCTAGGAAAAAATATAAATTTTTACTTTGCACCATCCGCAGCGCAATCATTTATGGAAAATACCTGTGGGTGAAAATGCTCACTACACCCCTTAATAGATGCCTTGAGGGGTGCAGTTTCCAAATGGGGTCACTTCTCAGTGCTTTCTTTTTATTATTTCACATCTGAGCCTCTGCAATTGTGATACAATACTTTATAAATCGCCAAATTAGGCCTCGATTTCGCATGGTACGCTTTCACTCCTGAGCCTGGTCGAATGTTCGGCAAAAGATTAGGGCCACATGAAGGGTGTTTCTAAAACCAGGAAACCCAGCATAATAATTAGAGAGCTGTCATGTTATGGTGGCACAATCTGGGCACCACATATTGGCATATATATGGAAAAAAAAATCCCATTTTCACTCTGCAACATCAAGTGCACACTAATTTCTACAAAACACCTGCAGGGTTAACATGCTTACTACACCGCTAGGTAAATGCATTGAGGGGTGTAGTTTCCAAAATGTGGTCACTACTGGGGGGTTTCCACAGTTTTGGTCCCACAGGTGCCCAGAAACCAATCCAGCAAAATCTGCACTCCAAATGGCGCTCCTTCCTTTCTGAGCCTTGCCGTGTGCCCAAACAGCAGTTTATGACCACATATGGGGTATTGCCGTACTCGGGAGAAATTGCTTTACAAATGTTTTGTTCTTTTTTTCCATTATTTGTTGAGAAAACAAAAAAATTTGCGGTAAAGCTACGTCTTATTGAAGAAAAAGGATTGTTTTTATTTTCACTGCCCAATTCAAATAAATTCTATGAAACATCTATGGGGTCAAAATGTTCACAATAATCCTAGATGGATTCCTCAAGGGGTGTTGTTTCCTAAATGGATTCACTATTTGGGCGTTTTCATTGTTTTGCCCCTCAGGGGCTTTGCAAATGTGACATTGCCTCCTCAAATCATTCCTGCTAAATGTGATCTCCAAACGCCAAATAGCGCTCTTTCCATGGTAGCACAAACCCCACAATACTCAATCAAAATGAAATAAAACATGACAACAGTTTCTTTGGATAAAAATGGCCACGGTGTTTATTAAGGGTAACCTAAGATAAAATAATTCGAAGAGAATAACCATAAATAATCGAATAAATAATAAAATATAAATATTTTGACCAATAAAAACCAAGTCCGCCCAGCATTAGCTGGGTGACAAACCCCTCTAACAAACAACGTGACGTGAAGGAATTTAAGAACAATAGGGCGGGAGGGTGGGCGACGGTCCAATCTTCAAAAACTGGCTGCTTGACCACGATGAACTGCTCCTTTTATGTCCAATTTTCCCGCCTTTAGGACTTTATCAATGACCAATCAGCTGGCCTTCCACAAAACTGCCTGGAGATAGAATCTGCCAGAACCTGCTCATGCAATTGCACAGCTGACCTAGGTCCAATCAGCTGGGACCAACTCCAAACTGCCCAGAGACAGAAACATCTGGAAACCGGCTCGTGCCACCAGCACAGCTTACCCGGGGGACACCACGATGGTAAGTACCATTCTAATATAAAATAACAAATGGAGAAAAGAGGGAAAGGGGGAGAGAAAAACATACCAAGCAAAAAAACATATTTTATTAACAACTTATGGGGGGCCGTGCGACCATGTGTCCCCCAGGCAATAGCCTGGGGGGCCCCTGACATGGTAGCACAAACCCCACAATACTCAATCAAAATGAAATAAAACATGACAACAGTTTCTTTGGATAAAAATGGCCACGGTGTTTATTAAGGGTAACCTAAGATAAAATAATTCGAAGAGAATAACCATAAATAATCGAATAAATAATAAAATATAAATATTTTGACCAATAAAAACCAAGTCCGCCCAGCATTAGCTGGGTGACAAACCCCACAAGCCATGACATTACCAAGACATGGCCCCCCCAAAACACCGCAGCCATTCTTCAATTAAATTCTGCAGGCCCAAATTGAAAATGTCGATACCCACATCAGAAAGATGTATACAATCATTTCTGAACAGCCCGTCTGTGAGGTCTTCAAGGTCACTGTGTCTATAAGAAAGACCACCGAGGACCGACATGTATTTAGACATGGCTCTATTAATCCTTTTACGGATTCGATTCAAAAACTTATAATTTCCAGAGGACCATAGCAGTCTTGGAATAATCTCTGAAAAGGAAATAGTAGCGTCAGGGAAAAGACATTTTATCAAGGCTATATCCCTTCTCATTTCCCAAAGTAAGTCCAAAGTCTTTTCTTTACCTAGGTCATTGCCTCCAGCATGGATGATAATTAAATTCGGATCCGGCCAATAAGAACTCAGTGATTCAACTAAAGAAAACACGTTCTTCCATTGCAAACCCCTTACCCCATGCCAAAAAACCGAAAAAACTAGCGGATCCATAGACAAATTTTCTGTATAGGACCTTCTCGCGGCTCTCTTCTGTGCCCAAAATATAAAAGAGTGGCCAAGGATCCAAACAACCAAACGCTTACCTGTGGATATATAATTACACTACTAACAAGTCTGGTCGAACATAAAGTTTAAATCTATTAGACTCCCACCTTCCAATTCTTTTTATAATCCCTTCATCAATTCCTAACTGTGCAGCTTCCGTAGCTGCACCTATTCTAAACGAATGGGAGGATATTTTTAAATGCTCCAACTTCAGGGACTTCAAACATTTCTTTAAAACAGAGTTAAACTGAAATCTGGACAGCTGATCCCCATTCTGATGAATCAGGAAAGCAACCCCAAGACTCGGCCTGATTGACAACCAATGTTTAACATTAGAAACTGGGCAAAGAACAGAACCCGAAAACTGATTAATTCTAACCAAACGACCTTTTCCTAATTGATCTGTCTTAGATTTTTTTAACAATAACAAAACATGGTCAATTTTGCAACTAACATCCTGAAATGAAAGGCCCGGGACTGAAACTTTACTCTCTGCCACCAGTTCGCTTATTCTCAAGGCTGCAAAGAACATTAACACAAATGCTGTTCTAAACAAACACACTTCAAAATTACTAAAACAAACTAAATGTAACACATTGAATAATTTTAACAACAAATCTAATGAAATAGGCCTTCGTCTTTCCACAACCGGAGCTGACCTATGGTAACCTTTCAAAAGCTGCTTAACTGGGAAGAGCGAAGAAATAGCCGGACAACTGTTTAATTTAAGAAAGAAAGAGATGCCTGCCAGAGACTTAGAAATGGAGGCAAATGACAGCCTCCTACTAATCAGGCTACATACAAATTTTAAAACTAGACCTACCTCATTATGAAAGAAATTACAGTTCTCATTAACACAGAAATTAACCCACTCCTTCCAAGCAGCTGAATAATCAGCCCATGTTCTTGGAGCCAAGGATCTCTGAATATTAACATAGATTAGTCCCAAATCAGATTCCATAAATGAGGAGGACACGGAATTCCACAAAGCTCCGCTTCTGGTGCCATCGTTCTGAACCTCCGCCACTGACAACGAGATAATGAATCTGCTATATCATTCTTTTTTCCTTCTATATAGCTAGCTTTCAACCAGATGTTCAACTTCAGACAACATAAAGTTAAATGTCTTAATATCTTAACTACTAATTCACATTTTGAAGATAATGTGTTAATTGCAAAGACCACACCTTTGTTATCCGTAAACAACAAAATTCTCCTATTCTTAAAATAATGACCCCATACAACTATGGCTACCAAAACCGGAAATAATTCCAATAAGACAATATTTGAAGTAACTTTGCTTACACGCCAAGCACTGGGCCATAACTCAGCCGACCATTGACCATTAAAGAATGCCCCGTAGCCCATACTACCGGCTGCATCCGTAAATAAAGACAAAGAGTCAGAATCCTCAAAATTAAACTGCCAGCAACTGCGTCCATTAAATTTAGATAACAATTCTAGCCATACAGCTAAATCTTCTTTTAGCTGAACCGTTAACCTAATATGGGACCTAGGTGACTTAAGACCCCTTGTTGAAAAATACAGCCGCTTTGAAAAAACTCTTCCCATAGGAATAACTCTAGAGGCAAAGCTCAACAACCCTAACAGTGACTGCATATCACGTAATGAACATTTCTTCCTAGCTAACATACTGACTAAAGAAACCCTTAACTTTAACAATTTTTCCTCTGGTAAACTAAATTCCATTCTCTCAGAATCTATTCTAATACCTAAAAATTCTAATGACCTACATGGAAACACAGTCTTCTCTTCAGCTAACGGAACACCAAAAAATTTCATAAACTCGACAAATTTTAACAATAAGGAATAACATAACTCAGAACTAGCATCACCTATAAACAAAAAATCATCAAGATAGTGCAGAACACCTCCATCCGGAATTTGCTTCTGCACTACCCAATGTAAAAAGGATGAAAATGCCTCAAAATAGAAACAAGATAAAGAAAAACCCATTGGTAAACATTTGTCATAAAAATAATCACCTTCAAATTGAAAACCTAGAGAGTTGAAACCTGCAGGGTTAACTGGTAGTAAACGGAAAGCTGATTTGATATCAGCTTTTGCTAAAAAAGCATTTTGACCAAACTGTCTCAATAAAGAGACAGCCTGATCAAACGAAGCATAGTGTACTGTCGCTTTAGACTTGTCAGCATCATCGTTTAATGAAGCCTTAAACGGGTAAGAAAGGTGATGTATTAAACGGAATGAATTCAATTCCTTCTTAGGGACAATTCCTAAAGGTGAAAGTCTAAAGTTTGTAAACGGCGGATGTATAAAAGGACCAGCGATCCTGCCAGTTTCAAGCTCTTTCAGGATTTTCTGATGCACAATATCCTTATGCTGCTGGATGGATTTCAAATTATCCACCCAGCAACAACCAGATCCTTTGAAAGAAGGGATATCAAAACCAAACTTAAAACCGTTAAAAATTCAATTAGCTTTCTCCCTGTCTGGGAACATTTCTAGCCAAGGCGCCATTCTTATTAATTTCACTGGCGTCCATGCTTTTGGATAACTGTTCTTTGGAACTAGGGGGTTGAGACTGGTTTGCTCTTTTAAAACAGCGACACATTGGGTGCGAACCCCCACAAAAGGAACATTCATGTTTATACCGACAATTGTTCAACCATTTACACTGAGCTTCATTATAAGCAAAGCAAACTCCTTTCCTCAACGTATTCTGAGAACTAGGCTGCTGCTTGGGTACTGACCTCTGTGGAAGCATTAAACTAAGCCACAAACCAACATCCTTAGTGCCCCATTTTAATGAAGGGTACACTGCCATCTTCTGGCGAAACATTTCATCATAATTGTACCATGCTAAACCACCAAACTGGCGGTAAGCCTCAAGAATAATGTCTACATGCTGAAATAAATTACTAGAATTAATGAAAGACTTTTCCCCTAAAACTGAAGCATAGATACAGAACGCCTGTAGCCAGTTAAAGAAAGACTTAGGAGGAGAACGTTTTTTATCCTCATCTTTATCAGACTTACCATCCTGCTTGACAAGAGTCTCCTTCGCGGATGGTAATAAAGAAAATAGATCTATAAACTCGTTCCTCCAAATACGCTCCTTAATTGCTGGCTGTAAATGAAAACCTAATGGCGAAATATCGCAAGACATCACTTCCTTACAACAAGTTTCCGAAACACCAATTCCTTTCTCTAAAACAGGAATATTACTAAAACCAGCATTCTGTAAATGCTGACTACTATGCTTCCATACATCAGCGGGGGAACTAGCAGGAACAGCCAACTTACTGACCAAATCAGCTAATAATTTGAAAATATCAAACATTACATTAGAATTGAGGGGAGGGGGGATGGGGTGGGACAGATAAGGGGTAGCTGGCATCTCACCACTCTGTTCCACCTGTCCTGGGTCGTGCACCACTTCTGCTACCTCCTGCTGCGTGCCTGTAGATCCTGGGGAAACTTGCTGACAGGAAAGTTGACTCCTGGGACCTCTTCTTCTCCTTGATACTGGCGGGGGTGGGGAATAAGCCACCCTAGTCTTCCGGCTCCTCTTCCTCGGTTGCAGCTCTGAAGAAAAGTCCTGCGCCGCCTCTAAAACCAGTGAGGCCGGCGCTTCCGCTGTGTCCTCCACACCATCCTTGGAGCAGGAGGGGGTACCCGACCAACCTGTTGTCTCCCGTTCTCTGACTAAACTTCTGGCCAGCGGGTTAGCCAATTGCGCCGGCACTTGCTGCGCACTTCCGGCACTGTGCGCCACCTTCTTTGATGACACGGTCGGCCGCCTCCTCTCAAGCTCCGGCACCTGGAGCGAACGTCCGGAACTGCGCTCCACCCTCAGTGATGACTCTGCTGCAGACTTCATCCTCTTGGCTGCAGCTGATGACGGCACCTCGAGCGACGACCCAGCAGGAGACACTGCTTCCTCTATGTCGTCTTCCAGCCCAGCAAGTTCGCTTCTTCCCTCGACTTCCCTCGACGGCGCTGCTGCTAGGCATTGCCTCAGCCAGTTTTCTCCTCCTTCCGACTCCGCTCTTCTGATCAGCTCCATCAGCAGGACATCCATGGCGACGGTCCAATCTTCAAAAACTGGCTGCTTGACCACGATGAACTGCTCCTTTTATGTCCAATTTTCCCGCCTTTAGGATTTTATCAATGACCAATCAGCTGGCCTTCCACAAAACTGCCTGGAGATAGAATCTGCCAGAACCTGCTCATGCAATTGCACAGCTGACCTAGGTCCAATCAGCTGGGACCAACTCCAAACTGCCCAGAGACAGAAACATCTGGACACCGGCTCGTGCCACCAGCACAGCTTACCCGGGGGACACCACGATGGTAAGTACCATTCTAATATAAAATAACAAATGGAGAAAAGAGGGAAAGGGGGAGAGAAAAACATACCAAGCAAAAAAACATATTTTATTAACAACTTATGGGGGGCCGTGCGACCATGTGTCCCCCAGGCAATAGCCTGGGGGGCCCCTGACAATATCACACATGATTGGATTAGATACATGGCCCTGCACGCTGACAATGCGGCTCCAGCGCTGGACCCAGGAAAGGTAAGAATAATAATTGGTTTGCTTTTTTATGTGTTACTAATTATTTTTGTGTGTTTGTGTTTTTTTACAAGTTCGGTTGTTGGACTACGTCGGATTCGAGGACAACTTCAATGACAGCGTTTTTTTATTCTCAATAAAATGGTTAATGGGGGTTGTGTTTTTTTGTCTCAATAAAATATTTTTTCTATGTGCTTGTACTTTTTTAAACTTTATTATTACCGCCTTAGTAATGGCCGCTGGATGATTGACCAAGTCCATTACTAAGGTGGGGCTTAATGTTAGCAGGTGCAGAGGCTAACACTAACCCCCATTATTAGCCCGGTACCCACAGCCACCAGGGGTGCTGGGAAGAGCCGGGTACGAACCAGTACCCGACAATCTGCAGTGACGGTCAGACACCGGGGCGGCCGCAGGCTGGTAGTATTAGGCTGGGGAAGGCCAAAAACAGTGGCCCCTACCACCCTGGTAATGCTGCCTGCCGCTGCTGTGTTGCATTTGGCTGGTTATGAAAATTAGGGGGGACCCCACATCGTTCTTTCCAATTATTTTGTATTTTTTTTTTTTAAATGACATGGGGTCCCCCCCATTTTCCATAACCAGCTAGATACAATAAAGCAGCAGCAGCCTAGCATTACCAGGGTAATAAGGCCACTGTATAAGGCCTTCCGTACTGGATCGTATCCGGATCTTCCCAGCACCCCTGGTGGCGGTGGCGGGGTAATAAAGGGGGTTAGTGTTAGCCTCTGCACCGGCTAACACTAAGCCCCGCCTTAGCAATGGACGCGGTCATTCAGCCGGCGGCCATTACGTAGGCGGTAGTAATAAAGTTTAAAAAAAAACACAAAGACATAGAAAAAATATTTTATTGAAATAAAAATAAATCACACAACCATCATTAACCATTTTATTGATAATAAAAAAAGCCGTCATCGAAGTAGTCCTGGAATCTAAAATCTTGTGTAAGAAAACACACAAAAAATGATTAGTAACACATGTGTTAGGCTTAGATACAGGGCCCATGTGTGATACTGTCTGTGGGACCCTGTATCTAAGCCTACCACAAGGTAGGCTTAGATACAGGGTCAGGCAGACAGTAATCTTATACAGTAATACAGGGCCCATCAGACAGGATCACACATGGGCCATGTATCTAAGCCTACAATGTGATTGGTTTAGATACAGAGCCCAGCAGACAGCATCACACAATCTGTGATCCTGTCTCATGGGCCCTCTAAGCCTGCTACATCGTAGGCTTAAAGGACTTGTCCAGTCCCTAAACATTGATGGCCTATCCTCAGGATAGGCCATCAATAGCTGATGTGTCAGGGTTTGTCTCCCGGGACCCGCCAATCAGCTGTTTTGAAGGGGCCGCAGCACTCGTACGAGAGCTGCTTCCCCTTCATTTCCCTTACTCGCTCACACTGTGAATCGCCGACACAGATTCACTGTGTGACCTGAATCAAGTGACCGTAATGAAGGGGAAGCAGCTCTCGTACGAACACTGCGGCCCCTTCAAAACAGTTGATTGGCGGATCCCGGGTGTCGGACCCCGCCAATCAGCTTCAGCAGACAGGGATATTAATCTTACCCTCCTCTTCAGCCGCGGCGGAAGCTCTGTCCTAACTCTATCCAGGATCACGATGTTGTGCGCGGCGCATAGCGCTGTGACGTCAGGACCTCCACTGCGCTCCGGAACCAGGAGGGTAAGTACTGTCAGTTATTATAGTAACAGGGGCCCGCGGCCCGAGTTACTATAGTAACTTTTTATTGATGTGGTGCGGGGGGCTGCGGGCCCCCCTGGCTTCAGGGCCCGGTCGCAATTGCGACCCCTATAGCTACGCCACTGCCTATAATGTTGCAACATACACTACGCACAATACTGCTACACAGTCTACACACACAATACCAGTATATACACTATATACTCTACACATCAGTTTTCCCACTATTTACACAAAAGCACAGCAAAAACAGTTTCTAAATTATTGCTGCAAAACTACAATGTGTGAATGTCCTTACAGTATCATATGGACACAAGAATCATATATATCCAAATACACCCAGATTATATATATATATATATATATATATATATACACACACACACACACACACACACACACACTCATTTACACACTCATACACACACTTACCTTCTATGTAGGATCTCTATTGCAGACAGTCTCATATATAGACGAGAATCATATATATATATATATATATATATATATATATATATACACACACACACACACACACACACACATTTACACACTCATACACACACTTACCTTCTATGTAGGATCTCTATTGCAGACAGTCTCATATATAGACGAGAATCATATATATATATATATATATATATATATATATATATATATACACACACACACACACAAACATTTACACACTCATACACACACTCTTGAAGCAGCAGGGGCTTTACAACATGCCCCATCCCAGGACAGCAGATATAACAGGCTGCAGAAGTAGCTGGTCTGTTAGAAGAATAGGGGGACACAGCACTCGAGAGGAGGGGGGCAGAGGAGAGGGAAGCAAGGGGACACAGGAGAGTGACGCAGGAGAGGAGGAGGGCACAGGAGAGGGAAGCAAGGGGACACAGGGAAGGACTAGACACGGAGCTTACTCTCTGCAGACGCTGAGGCTGTGAACTCTCCCCTCCCCCTCTTCTCTGCCCCGACTGCTTCAGACGAAAGGGAGAGAGAGGGAGAGGACTAGCTTGTATTCACAGCAGTCCACCGCTCACCTGATGCATCTCGTAACTTGCTTGAGGAGAGGATAGCTCCTCCTGCAGGCCTGCTCCTCTCTGGTGGCGCGTGCTGCATACAGCGTCAGAGTAAGTTAAATAATCCCCTTCCCCCGGTCCAGTCCGTCTTTGGCTCAAAATGCCGCCCCCCACTTTTAGCTAGGCTGCGCCGCCTGAGGCTGTCGGCTCACCTCGCCTCATGGTAGGTGCGGCACTGTGTGTAATGCTCCCGCGGTCTTCCAGAATTTCATAAATGAGATTTTAAGACACTACCTGGGGTATTTCTTTTAGTGTACCTTGATGACATACTTGTGTTTTCCAAGGACTGTTCCTCCCACATTGAGCATGTCAGGAAGGTGCTCCAGGCCCTTCGGGAAAACAAACTCTTTGCTAAAACCGAAAAATGTGTGTTTGGGGTGCAGGAGATACCATTTTTGGGTCAAATCCTCACTCCTAATGAATTCCGCATGGACCCTGCCAAGGTTCAGGCTGTGGCTGAATGGGTTCAACCTGCCTCCCTGAAGGCGTTACAGTGCTTCCTGGGGTTTGCTAATTATTACAGGATATTTATTGATAACTTCTCGGTCATCGCTAAGCCTCTTACGGATCTTACTCGCAAAGGTGCTGATCTCCTCCACTGGCCTCCGGAGGCCGTCCAGGCTTTTGAGGTCCTTAAGAAGAGCTTTATGTCGGCCCCAGTGCTGATTCAGCCTAACCAAATTGAGCCATTCATCGTGGAAGTTGACGCCTCCGAGGTGGGAGTGGGTGCTGTCTTGTCCCAGGGTACCAGGTCCCTCACCCATCTCCGTCCCTGTGCCTACTTCTCCAGGAAGTTCTCGCCCACTGAGAGTAAGTATGACATTGGCAACCGCAAACTCTTAGCCATTAAATGGGCATTTGAAGAGTGGCGCCACTTCCTGGAAGGGGCTAGGCACCATGTAACGGTCCTTACCGACCACAAGAAGCTGGTTTTCCTAGAATCTGCCCGGAGGCTAAACCCGACACAAGCTCGATGGGCGTTGTTTTTTACTAGATTCAACTTTTTGGTCACCTATAGGGCTGGGTCTAAAAATATTAAAGATGATGCTCTGTCGCGTAGCTTCATGGCCAGCCCTCCTTCGGAGGAAGATCCTGCTTGTGTTTTGCCCCCAGGTATAATCATTTCCTCTGTTGATTCTGACTTAGTCTCCGAAATTGCGGCTGATCAAGGTTCAGCTCCCGGGAACCTTCCTGAGAAGAAGCTGTTTGTTCCCCTGCAATTCCGGCTAAGGGTACTCAGGGCTCATGACTCTGCACTATCTGGGCATCCAGGCATCCTGGCTACCAAGCACCTCATTGCCAGAAACTATTGGTGGCCTGGGTTGCCTAAAGACGTTAAGGCATACGTCGCCGCTTGTGAAATTTGTGCTAAGTCCAAGACTCCCAGGTCCCGACCAGCGGGACTATGCTCTTTGCCCATTCCCCAGAGACCTTGGACCCATATCTCCATGGATTTTATCACCGATCTGCCTCCATCTCAAGGCAAGTCGGTGGTGTGGGTTGTAGTAGACTGCTTCAGTAAGATGTGCCACTTTGTGCCCCTCAAGAAACTACCCAATGCTAAGACGTTAGCTACCTTGTTTGTCAAACACATCCTGTGTCTCCATGGGGTTCCTGTCAATATTCTTTCTGACAGAGGGGTCCAATTTGTTTCATTGTTTTGGAGAGCTTTCTGTAAAAAGTTGGAGATTGATCTGTCCTTCTCCTCGGCCTTCCATCCTGAAACGAATGGCTAGAGATGAGCGAACTTATGAAAAGTTCGGTTCGGCTAGTTCGCCGAATTTCACAAAAAAGCTCGATTCGGACCGAACTAGTTCGGACCGAACCTGTAATTTCCGTGCACCGAGCATGGTACTGTCCAGGGTGCTGATAGATTTAATGGGCTGCACTAACTCTTTCAGCAACCTTGACAGTACATGCTCGGCGCGCGGAAAATACCATTTTAATGTAATAAAAAAAAATAAAAAATACGTTCATACTTACATTCCTCCTGTCCGGCCTCCAGCGATGACGTTTCATCCATGTCGCCGCTGCAGCCAATCACAGGCTGTAGTGGCGGTCACGCACGTCAGGATGACGACAGAAGGCCAGCCTCCAGGGATGACGCTTCATCCCACGTGACCGCCTCTGCAGCCAATCACAGGCTGCAGCGGCCTCTGCAGCCAATCACACGCTCCTCTCCTGAAATCCTCTGTGCTGCGCTGCCTTAAACTCTGTGGACAGGTCAGGATCCTGTTTCTTTTAAATGCTTCTGGGGAACACGCTCGATCCACTATATAAGGCTGCGCTACAGTGCAGCATTTAAAAGAAACAGGATCCTGACCTGTCCATAGAGTTTAAGGCAGCACAGAGTATTTCAGGAGATGAGCGTGCAGATTTAGTGCTGCTGTGAACTCTGCTCTTACCATTACGTAGCTCTCAGTCTGTTACCTCTCCCCCACTCCTGTCCTCTATAACACCTTCATATGAATGGCAAGTCACCACGTAATGGTAAGAGCAGAGTTCACAGCAGCACAGAGTATTTTATCTTGTGCGGGGTGGTGACTTGCCAATCATGTGAAGGTGTTATTGAGGACAGGAGTGGAGGAGAGGTAACAGACTGAGCTACGTAATGGTAAGAGCAGAGTTCACAGCAGCACAGAGTATTTCAGGAGAGGAGCATGCAGATTCTGTGCTGCTGTGAACTCTGCTCTTACCATTACGTAGCTCTCAGTCTGTTACCTCTCCTCCACTCCTGTCCTCAATAACACCTTCACATGATTGGCAAGTCACCACCCCGCAAAAGATCTGCACGCTCATCTCCTGAAATACTCTGTGCTGCTGTGAACTCTGCTCTTACCATTACGTGGTGACTTGCCAATCATGAAGGTGTTATAGAGGACAGGAGTGGAGGAGAGGTAACAGACTGAGAGCTACGTAATGGTAAGAGCAGAGTTCACAGCAGCACTAAATCTGCACGCTCATCTCCTGAAATACTCTGTGCTGCCTTAAACTCTGTGGACAGGTCAGGATCCTGTTTCTTTTAAATGCTGCACTGTAGCGCAGCCTTATATAGTGGATCGAGCGGGTTCCCCAGAAGCATTTAAAAGAAACAGGATCCTGACTTGTCCACAGAGTTTAAGGCAGCACAGATTATTTCAGGAGATGAGCACGGCCGGACACGGGCAGCCGGTCGTTTTTCCGAGCCCTACTCCCATTATAAATTATAGGAGCACGGCCCGTAAAATAAAAAAATAGAACATGTTCTATCTTTTTAACGGCACGGGCACTTTCCCGTGCGAAAACGGGAAGGTACCCGTGGCTAACAGAAGTCTTAGGGCCCGCTATTTCGGGTCGTAATTACGACCCGTAATAACGGGTGTTTTTACGGTCGTGTGCATGAGGCCCCGTAATGACGGGTGGCTACATGTGTGCACCCATCATTACGGCAGCGTTGCTAGGCGATGTCAGTAAATAGTCACTGTCCAGGGTGCTGAAAGAGTTAACTGATCGGCAGTAACTGTTTCAGCACCCTGGACAGTGACTACCGATCACAATATAGAGTAACCTGTGAAAAAAAAAGACGTTCATACTTACCGAGAACTTTCTGCTTCCTCCAGTCCGGTCTCCTGGCCGTTGCCTTGGTGACGCGTCCCTCTCGACATCCGGCCCGACATTCCTGGGTGACGTTACAGCCCATGTGACCGCTGCAGCCAATCACAGGCTGCAGAGGCCTCTGCAGCCAATCACAGGCTGCAGAGGCCTCTGCAGCCAATCACAGGCTGCCGCGTCAGAAAAGAAGGTCGGACTGGAGGAAGAAGAGGGACTCGTCACCAAGACAACGACCGGGTACGTATAAAATGCTTTTTATTTTATTTTTAATCAGCAGCCTCTTTTCTCTATCAGTGATTGATAGAGACAAGTGGCTGCCGATTTGTATAATATTTTTGACCGGGTTCGGTCAAAACGGGTTCGAACCCGGTGAAGTTCGGATTCGCTGCAAACCGAACTTTTCCGGATGTTCGGACCGAAACCGGGTTCGGTTGTCCCGGTTCGCTCATCTCTACTAATGGTCAAACCGAGAGGACTAATCAGTCTCTAGAACAATATTTAAGGTGTTTTATCTCTGACTGTCTATATGATTGGGTCTCCTTCATTTCCCTCGCCGAATTTTCCCTTAATAACCGGGTCTGTAACTTGTGAGGGGTCTCCACCTTTTTCTGTAATTTTGGGTTTAATCCACGGTTCTCCTCCGTTTCACCTGGTGGTTCCAACAATCCCGAGGTAGATGTCGTTCATCGGGAACTGTGCACAGTCTAGGCCCAGGTTCAGAAGAACCTAGAGGCGTTCCAGAGCATACAAAAGACTAAGGCAGATAGAAGACGTTCTGCTAACCCCTTGTTTGTGGTCGGGGATCTGGTGTGGCTGTCTTTAAAAAATTTGCGCCTTAACCCCTTAACGCCGAAGGACGGATATATCCGTCCTCAGCAGCTGCTAGTTCGCGCAGGAGGACGGATATATCCGTCCTGTGATCGCGCGGGTACTGACAGTTTACCCACGCGATCAGCGGCAGGAGCACGGCTGTTATACACAGCCTGGCTCCTGCTGCAACTGCCGGAATCGAAGCACGCGCCGATTCCGGCAGTTTAACCCATTAAATGCCGCTGTCAACAGTGACAGCGGCATTTAATGTGTTTGACAGAGGGGGGAACTCCCTCTGTCTCCCGATCGGCGCCCCCGCAAACAAATCGCGGGTCGCCGTCGGGTTTCCATGACAGCCGGGGGTCTAACAAAGACCCCCAGGTCTGTCTTCAGCATCTGCCTGTTAGGCGATGCCAGAGGCATGACCTAACAGGTTGCCTGTCAGTTTTACACTGACAGGCAATAATGCTTTGGTATACGAAGTATACCAAAGCATTATATATGCGATCGGCATATCGCATAGTGAAGTCCCCTGGTGGGACTAAAAAAAAAAAAGTAAAACCGTTAAATAAAGTTTGTGAAAAAAAAAATAAAAAAAATTACAGTCAAAGTCAAATAAAACTACTTTTTTGCCCCAAAAAGTGGTTTTATTTAATAAAACGGTCAAAACAAATCACACATACACATATATGGTATCCCCGCGATCGTAACAACTTGACCAATAAAATGAACACATTAATTAAACCGCCGGATGAACGGCGTCCAAAGAAAACGCAAAAAACAACGGCAAAATTCTCTCTTTTCTCCCATTCCCCCCATAAAAAATAAAATAAAAGTTCATCTATAAGTCCTATGTACCCCAAAATAGTACTAATGAAAACTACACATTGTCCCGCAAAAATCAATCCCACGTACGGCCACATCGACGGAAAAATAAAAAAATTACGCCTCTTGGAACGCGGCGATGCAAAAACAAGTAATTTTTTTCTAAAAGGGTTTTTATTGTGCAAACGTAGAAAAAACATATAAAACCTTTACACATTTGGTATCCCCGTAATCGTGCCGACCCATAGAATAAAGTTAACATGTTATTTACGCTGCATAGTAAACGGCGTAAATTTATAACGTGAAAATTAATGCTGGAATAGCTGCTTATTTTCAATTCTCTCCTAAAATAAAGTTAATAAAAGTTAATCAATATGTTATAAGCATCTAAAAATGGTACAATTACAAAATACAACTCGTCCCGGAAAAAACAAGCCCTTATACGGCTATGTCGACGGAATAAAAAAAGAGTTACGACTCTTGGAATGCGACCGTGGAAAAACAAAAAATAATCCTTGGTCATTAACGTGCAAAATGGCCCGGTCATTAAGGGGTTAAAGGAAAAGTGTCATCACAAATTATTTTTTTATATGTTAAAGATGTTAGTGCTTTATTAAAAACGTTTATATTTATTTGTGTGTTTGTGTGTTACTTTTTTCTATTTTTACACTTTTTCTTCCCTATGGGGGCTGCCATTTTTTGATCCATTTCTGTGTGTGTCGATTAACGACACATACAGACATGGAATACGGCAGCCACAGTCCCATAGGGACTGCGAACGGCTCCCGTCCCATTGACTTCAGTGTACGGCGTCTGTGTGGGAACTGCGCATGCGCCGCTCCCACACAGTCCAATTCGAAATTGGCGCCGTCCGGCGGCATTTTCCTGTGGACCGGAAGTCGCGGCCGGACAGTAATATTACTACTTCCGGTCGCGGCTTCCGGATTTGTGCACTTGGACCAGCGGCAGCAAACGGAGCGGACGGGCCGGAGGGAGCCGCGGCGGCAGGAGCAGGTAAGAGATTTCAATGTATGTTCGTGTTTGTGTGTGTTTACTACTGTATGTAAACCTACTACACTGTGTGTTAGCTCAAAAAATGGCGACGCACAGTGTAGGAGGTTACACCGTTCAAACCCCTTGTTTATCCCGGCACTAGCCAGGATAAAGGAGGGGGGGATGCTGAGATCTCACTAGAGCGAGGGCTTTTTACCCAATTTTGCAAAGCTGCAATTTTGGGGATAGCTCCATCTAGTGACCAAAAATGGGTAGTATTATAAATTAAAATTAATTTATAATATTTCCTGACTCGTGCAAAAAAATAAAAAAAATTTGAACAATGTTTAATCACCCACACACTAAATGTTTAATTTTTTTTAAAAAAACATGTTTTTCTGGCAACACATTCCCTTTAAAGTTCCGTCCCAAAAATTTGCTCCCCGGTATATAGGGCCGTACAAGGTCATTGAGGTCCTTAACCCTGTCTCCTTCCGACTGGAGTTACCCCCGTCTTTTCGAATACACGATGTGTTTCATGCCTCCCTCCTGAAATGCTGCTCCCCATCCTTGGCTACCTCGAGGAAACCTCCGGTCCCTGTTCTCACCCCTGAAGGGGTAGAATTCGAGGTGGCCAAGATTGTGGACAGCAGGATGGTCCAAGGCTCCCTCCAGTACCTGGTCCACTGGAGAGAATATGGGCCTGGGGAGAGCACTTGGGTACCCGCTCGGGATGTTCACGCTGGGGTATTGCTCAGGAGGTTCCATCTTCGGTTCTCCAATAAGCCAGGTCCACTTAGAAAGGGTCCAGTGGCCCCTCATAAAAGGGGGGTACTGTAAAGGATCTGCCAGACATAGCTTCTGTGTCGACGCCCGTGGTTAATCAGTCTGCACCTGCTCCTAGGTCTGATAGAGTGACTCGATCTGCTACCACTAGGGGTGGTAGGCTCAGGAGTGGGAGAACCTATCACAGCCTGGCCAGATGGTTCTAGCTCCCGCCCTCAGTCTATTTATACCTTAATTTCCTGCTTGTCTTTGCCTGTGATTCTTTCCTGTTTCCTGGCTCTGCTGCTCCTGCTATTATTATTGACCTTGCTTCATTTTGACCCTGGCTTTACTGACTACGCTCCTGCTCTGCGTTTGGTACCTCGTACACTCCTGGTTTGACTCGGCTCGTTCACTACGCCTGTTGCTCACTGTGTTGCCGTGGGCCTTGTCTGTTTGTCTGTCGTGCACATATTGAGCGTAGGGACCGTCGCCCAGTTGTACGCCGTCGCCTAGGAAGCGCCATGCAAGTAGGCAGGGACTGAGTGGCGGGTAGATTAGGGCTCACCTGTCTGTCTCCCTACCCCGTCATTACACGTGGTATCTAGGTTACATCAACATTTTCATGACGTAACTTGTGGTTCGCGCTTGGGCATTGGAGATGAAGAAGACTGGAAGAAGTCATCATGGCAATCTGGGCAGGATGAAGAAGAAAAGAGAACGTGAACGACTCCAATCTGAGAAGAGGTCACCTGTGAGTCACTGAATTTCATTGCACTGTATTCACTTATATGGTCTGCAGAATGCCTGTGTAGGAGTGATATCTGTCACAATATGGTGGGAATATTGGTCTTTGTTTTACTACACATGTTTTAGTACACAATCTAGAGTGTTCAAATTATTTCTATATAGTTGAACGGTAGACCCCCAAGAATTATTTCCTTTGGTGGGTCCAAGGTACATCAGTCAAACACTGAGTGTACAGATCCTTGCATTAAGATATTGTATTACTGTCTGTAGCCCTAGAGGAGAATTTATTACCCTTGCTAAGCCTCTTATCTGGCATAGAAAAGTCCCAAAAGTGCGGGAACGTTTTTGGGCAGTTTATGCTGCGCTTGGCACTTTTTGAAAAGTGTGTAAAGCTTGGCAGAAAGGGCCGACAATTTTACTATCATTTACGCCAGTAACGGGCGTAATGTAAGGCTGGGTTCACACGACCTATTTTCAGACGTAAACGAGGCGTATTATGCCTCGTTTTACGTCTGAAAATAGGGCTGCAATACGTCGGCAAACATCTGCCCATTTATTTCAATGGTTTGCCGACGTACTGTGCAGACAACATGTAATTTACGCGTCGTCGTTTGACAGCTGTCAAACGACGACACGTAAATGGACTGCCTCGGCAAAGAAGTGCAGGGCACTTCTTTGCCATGTAATTTGAGCTGTTCTTCATTGAACTAAATGAAGCACAGCTCAAGATTTACGAGCATCTCAGAGCGTCTCAGACGCCTCGTAAATTACGAGGAGGAGCATTTACGTGTAAAACGAGGCAGCTGTAAACAGTCTGTCTTTTTACACGTAAATGCCTCTCATCGTGTGAACATACCCTTAAGCAGAAATCAACGTCAGCTCCGAGTTAGTGTACAATTTTACATTGAGTGTGTAACAAAAGGCCTAAGCCAGACCCCGTATCTCCCCCACTAATCAGACTGTCTTGTTCCACAAGACATGTGTTTTGCTCACCCCCCTAAAAAAAAAAAAAAGATATATATATCTGTGCAGCGTATCTATAAGGGTATATTCACATGCTGTGTTTTCAGGCGTATTTCGGGGCGTAAACGCCTTCAAATACGACTGAAAAATCGGTAGCCCAATGCCTACAAACATCTGCCTATTGTATTTTAAAACGGCACGTAAAAAGAAGGAGCATGTCACTTCTTGAGCCGTTTTTGGAGATGTTTTTCATTGTGTCAATGGAAAAACAGCTCCAAAAACATCTAGAAATAAACACCTCAAAAAACGTTTCCAGCTTCAAAAACGGCTGTAAATCAAAGTCTGTGTTCTCTGAAAACAGCTCTGTAATCTTCAGCCATTTTTGACTTTGCGTGTGATCCCTAAGACTATGACACCTGATAGCTCTGCTACTTGATAGGAGACAGCGGCTCAGCAGACAGTATCACATATAACATGCTTAGATACAACGGCTTAGCAGACAGTATCACATATAATATGCTTAGATACAACGGCTTAGCAGACAGTATCACATATAATATGCTTAGATGCAACGGCTCAGCAGACAGTATCACATATAATATGCTTAGATGCAACGGCTTAGCAGACAGTATCACACATGCTAGGCCCAATTAGAAGGTTAATTGGGAAAAAATGCCTTATAGTGTTTTTCGATAAAGGTCACTTGAACTGGTATCATTTAAACAGTTAACCGATGAATGGCGCTGTTTACGTGGAATTTACCCTGCGGCCTAATGTACCATATAATGTATTAAAAAAAATGTAAAAAAAAACTACGTTTTGTGGGGTGAATTGAATTTTTTTTTTTAATTCCGCCATTTCTGTTTTGATTCTACAATGTTCATCGGGCGGCATGAATTGCATGATAACTTGATTCTGCGGGTCGCTACGATTACGGCGATACCAAATTTATATAGTTTTATTTTTTACTTAATAATTTGTTTTTGTGACGCTGCATTCGAAGATGAACTGCATAGTTTTTCAATGCAACAGCACTTCATAGGGCGGGAAGGGGTTAAAACCCACTCTCTGAAGCCCCCCTTCAAGATACATTTCAACTAATCCGGTCCCCATGGCAGAAATCTGTCTTTCCATCTGGCACCTCCAGCAGACTCCTTTCAGTCTAGTTTGATTTATTTTACCTCAGAGTTCCTCTTTTCCCCTTTTTTTAATTTCTTCTTTCCCTCTCCCCTTCTTCTCCTTCTCCCCCATTTTTTTGAACTATTTCTAACAGGGGCTGTGCAGGATTAGAAAAATATGGCTGCTTTCTTCCAAAAACAGCACCACACCTATCCACAGGTTGTATCTGGTATTGCAGGTTAGCTCCATTGAAGTGAATGGTAATGAGCTGTAATACCACACACAACCTATGGACAGGTGTGGTGCTGGTTTTTGGAGAAAGCAGACAAGTTATCTCATCCTGGAGAACCCTTTGTCATGGATTGTTCTTGTGCGGAGATGCTCCCTGCATTATCCCTTTTCCTTTATGGCCGCTGATATGTTCTATTCAGCTTTATGGCCTCTGTGGTAAGTACACTGCCAGTCATTAAAGGGTTAACACTTCAGACCACTGTGGGTGACGTCACAATGTATGAGTTGTGCAGTGTTAATAAACTCCTGCAGTAATGATGATGAAGGCGCTGATGTCATAAATACAAATGTTTATGACATAAAGAAGATTCCATATTAGAAGGTTTTACTGCCACATTCAGCGCCATATTGGATGGGACTGAGGACCTTGAGCTTGACTTCCCCACCAATACCGACCTGATGTAATTTGTAGGTTCTAGCAGGGAAACCCTTCACCCCAGACCACTTCTTCATCACAGTGATGCCATCCTCTTCATACGGGTTGTCTGTAATAGAGGGGGGTTTCCAGCAGGAGATCCCCCTCTATTAGCCAGAGCGGAGACAGGTGCTGCAAGGAGGCATCTGGAGGACCCCTCTGGAGGACCCGTCTCATCCGTGGATCACCCATTTATTTTAATGGGTGCCCAGGAAGAGAGACATCCGCCTAGCCAACCAGATCAGCCGATTTATGTGTTTTATGTCGTTCGTTCATTGTAATGTCTTTCCTTGAAAATCTGAGAAAACGTACAAATTCTGTTACAAATGATATTTTGGCACCTTCTAAGCCCAGAGGAAGGGCAATCCTCCAGCCATGGTTTCCCTAGAGGTTTCCCCCACAGGGGGTTTTTCCTTTCCTGCGTGCTGGAGGGTGACTCTTCGTGAGTCGGAGGTTTGCCATTTTGGGTTTGGTCATATAATATAATAAAAGTTTTGACCATTTAACACCCAATTATAATGTTTTGTGTCTTTATTTTGCATTCTTTGGTTTGGTGATTGGGATTCTGGGTCTATCACATATCACAAAATCATAAGGCCGGACATCTACTTCCCACACTGACATAGAATGGAGACAACAAGCGTTGCTGCACAATTAAGTGTACACATCCTTACATTAAGATATTGTATTACGGTCTGTAGCCTTTGGGGGGAATATATTAACCTTTCTACAACAGTTTACTAGCGTAGAAAATTCACAAAATGCGCAAATGTCGATATTTTTGGGGGCAAAAAATGAGCGGGGCTTAGCAGAAATGGCCAACAATTTTACTATAATTTACGCCAGTAACTGATGTAAATTATAGCAGAAATCTATATGTATAATGCGGCCCAGATTTATCTCTGGGGGGTGTAACAAGGCAAAGGTCCGTGCCAGACCCATACCTCCCCCCAATCAGACTGTATGCCCCCCCAATCAGACAATAAAATACATTTTAAAAATGTACTTTAAATGTACAGCAGGCCGCAGCACGTAGAAAGTACTGATGACAGGCCGCAGCACGTAGAAAGTACTGATGACAGGCCTCGTAGCAGCTAAAAGATGCGACACATTTATTAAGAGTCGTTCGCCTGTTAATAAATGTGCTGCATCTTACTCCAGCAAACTGTTTAATAGGACTGGTGTATGAAACGCCAGTATTAAAGGGAATGTGTCGCTAGAAATATTATATATTTTTTTCAGTTAAACAGTTAGTATATAAATGATTACACATTGTTTTAATTTATTTTTATTTTTTCACAAGTCAGGAAATATTATAAATTAGATTCTAATTTATAACATTTTCATGTGCTGGTCACTAGAGGGAGCAAATCCCAAAATTGCAGCATTGGCATGTGGTAAAGCAACCTCATTGCCTGATGCTGCAAATTTGGAGTAGGCACACTCGCTCTGCCCCAGCACACACCAGTAAACATACCTACCAACTTTCAAGTATCTAATCTAAGTAATCTCCGCCCACACATACCCGGTTCAGCCCACTCATTATTATGTTCCCATAGGACCCCCACACAGTGTAATGACAAATAGCTGCCCCCATACAGTTTAATGCCCCCTTAGCTACCCCTAGTACCAGTGTGTACATATAAAGCGCCAGTGCCCATATAGATATACAGTGAAGGAAATAAGTATTTGATCCCTTGCTGATTTTGTAAGTTTGCCCACTGTCAAAGTCATGAACAGTCTAGAATTTTTAGGCTAGGTTAATTTTACCAGTGAGAGATAGATTATATAAAAAAAAACAAAAGAAAATCACATTGTCAAAATGATATATATTTATTTGCATTGTGCACAGAGAAATAAGTATTTGATCCCCTACCAACCATTAAGAGTTCAGCCTCCTCCAGACCAGTTACACGCTCCAAATCAACTTGGTGCCTGCATTAAAGACAGCTGGCTTACATGGTCACCTGTATAAAAGACTCCTGTCCACAGACTCAATGAATCAGTCTGACTCTAACCTCTACAACATGGGCAAGACCAAAGAGCTTTCTAAGGATGTCAGGGACAAGATCATAGACCTGCACAAGGCTGGAATGGGCTACAAAACCATAAGTAAGACGCTGGGTGAGAAGGAGACAACTGTTGGTGCAATAGTAAGAAAATGGAAGACATACAAAATGACTGTCAATCGACATCGATCTGGGGCTCCATGCAAAATCTCACCTCGTGGGGTATCCTTGATCCTGAGGAAGGTGAGAGCTCAGCCGAAAACTACACGGAGGGAACTTGTTAATGATCTCAAGGCAGCTGGGACCACAGTCACCAAGAAAACCATTGGTAACACATTACACTGTAATGGATTAAAATCCTGCAGTGCCCGCAAGGTCCCCCTGCTCAAGAAGGCACATGTACAGGCCCGTCTGAAGTTTGCAAATGAACATCTTGATGATTCTGAGAGTGATTGGGAGAAGGTGCTGTGGTCAGATGAGACTAAAATTGAGCTTTTTGGCATTAACTCAACTCGCTGTGTTTGGAGGAAGAGAAATGCTGCCTATGACCCAAAGAACACTGTCCCCACTGTCAAGCATGGAGGTGGAAACATTATGTTTTGGGGGTGTTTCTCTGCTAAGGGCACAGGACTACTTCACCGCATCAATAGGAGAATGGATGGAGCCATGTACTGTCAAATCCTGAGTGACAACCTCCTTCCCTCCACCAGGACATTAAAAATGGCTTGTGGCTGGGTTTTCCAGCACGACAATGACCCAAAACATACAGCCAAGGCAATAAAGGAGTGGCTCAAAAATAAGCACATTAAGGTCATGGAGTGGCCTAGCCAGTCTCCAGACCTTAATCCCATCGAAAACTTATGGAGGGAGCTGAAGATCCGAGTTGCCAAACGACAGCCTCGAAATCTTAATGATTTACAGATGATCTGCAAAGAGGAGTGGGCCAAAATTCCATCTAACATGTGTGCAAACCTCATCATCAACTACAAAAAAACGTCTGACTGCTGTGCTTGCCAACAAGGGTTTTGCCACCAAGTATTAAGTCTTGTTTGCCAAAGGGATCAAATACTTATTTCTCTGTGCACAGTGCAAATAAATATATATAATTTTGACTATGTGATTTTCTTTTTTTTTTTTTTATATAATCTATCTCTCACTGGTAAAATTAACCTAGCCTAAAAATTCTAGACTGTTCATGTCTTTGACAGTGGGCAAACTTACAAAATCAGCAAGGGATCAAATACTTATTTCCTTCACTTTAGATAGGGTGTGCCCCAAAGCGACTTATGTATATATGTTAAGTACCTAATTTTATGTTATGCATCTGTATTTGTATTAGGAGAACAGGTTCGCTTCTATAGAGAACTATGTATTTTGTACGGATGGGACTCTCTGAAGGCACAGTAGTGACAGGGATCAGTTGTGGCATGTGGCCCCTTTAAAAAAAATAGAAGGAGCCTAGTCTTTAACCCCTAGGCGAACCAGGACGCAACTGTACGTTGTGGCGGGAGGTTACTTCGCGCACCACGATGTACAGTTACTGTGCGGTTCAGTTACTGCGAGGTCAGCTGTCTCCGAAAGTTGACACTCCACTCTTGCCGGCCAGCGGTCCTTTGCCGCTGATTTTGTGTATTAACACCTTAAATGTGCCAATCGTTTCTAGCACATTGGCAGACCTCTTCGATAAATTTACGGGGTTTGCCAATGGTTGGCATGGCAACCGTAGGCCAAACAATGGCCTCCGTGTCTGCCATGGACGGAAGCCTATCAGGACCAGCCACTTCCTTTCAGAGTGGCAGGATGTCACTGAGTCGTACCCGATGCACACAGTCGGTGAATAGAAGAGTAAAGTAAAAATGTTACTAATAGTGTTTTAGAAAAGTGTAAAAAAAAAAGTTATACGTTAAAAAAACAAATACTGCTTTTTTTCCAATAATAAGTGTTTTTTACTAGGAAAAAATGAAAATATTAAAAAAGTACACATATTTGGTATCACCGCATTCGTAACGACCCAAACTATAAAACTATAATGTTAGTTTTCCTGCACGGTGAACACCGCAAAAAAAAAAAAAAACAGCGAAAAACAATGCCAGAATCACTATTTTTGATCTCCACCCCTCCCAAAATATGGAATAAAAAGAAGCCAAAAAGTTGCATGTACCCCAAAATAGTACCAATAAAATTAAAACCCGTCCCGCAAAAAAAAAGCCCTTACACAGCTCTTTGGACTGAAAAATTAAAACATTATGGCTCTCAGAATATGGTGACACAGAAAATTAATTATTTTATAAAAAAGTGATTTTATTGTGCAGACGCTGCAAAACATAAAAAAAACTATATACATATGGTATCGCCGTAATAGCACCGACCCGCAGAATAAAGTCAATTGTAATTTATAGCGCACGGTGAACGCTGTAAGAAATAAAGAATGTAAAATGCCAAAATCTTTGTTGTTTGGTCACCTTAGCTCCAAAGAAAATGCAATAAAAAGTGATCAAGAAGCTGTATGTACCATAAAATGGCACCATTTAAAACTACAGCTCGTCCCGGGGCGTGGCTTGGACCTGCATGAGGACGGACGTGTGACCGGGAGCTCCGAGGCTAAGAAGCTCAAACCGGCTTAAATAAACCTACCCGACAAAAAAAATAGAAGTTCTCCCGGTAGCTGAACTTGCCCTGTGCTTGGTGGGTGACGTGAAGAAAGGAGGTCGGCTAAGAAATGGAACAGGTTCGGCTCTGAAATTGGAACATCGTGGAGGAGGAGAGACACGAGGCACGGCTTCCCGGGCTCAGGCGCCTCTACAATCACCTCGTGTAACAACACCGCAGCGGCTCAGCAGCAGCTCAGCAGTCGCAGTCTGCCGGATTCCGGGAGAGCAGCGAGGGATCTGTGGACTGAGGTGAGGAGGGGAGTCATCGCAGCTTACGGAGGGTCAGTGGCTTTAAAGGAGAGAGGTGGAACGGCGAGGAGCGGCCTAGAGGGGAGGAATCGCCATCTTGCTAGTCCTGGTCTCTGGAGGTATGTGACAGGGCTTTGCACACACTTAAAGGGAGGTTGAGCACAATCACAGACTTCCATAAGCTCTCCTCCATATTGATTCATTTCCACCGCAATACAGAGAGTATAGAAGGAAAAGAGGAGAGCCTACAATTGGCAGGAACAGTCGCCATTTCCCCTTTCCCTCCCCTCTGGCTACAAGACGGTACATAGCACGGTACAAGGCCATAACTACAGTAGCTGGCAGAGATAAATAAAATCACAGATACCTACCTTGGAATTTTATTATTATTTCTTTGCTTACCTTGTGCATCATACTTCACAATGGGCGGCACTACAAAGAAGAAAGACCAAAAATCTGAACCTACTAAACTCACAGAGTTTTTCGCCACCTCTCCCTCTAGACAGGCTGGAGCAAAGAGACGTCTGTCACTCCCTCCTTCGTCTCTTGCATCTTCCTCCTGAGCAGATTCATTAAACAATGATATGGGGGATGATTCCGATCTACACCCAGTTTCGGAAACTACAATCAAAAAATTACTGAATTCCTTGAGAGACTCTCTACAGTCCGATTTCAAAAGCATTGTTGGGGAGCTGAAAACTGATATTCTGGCTATAGCGTCGCGCACGGATCATATTGAACATAAATTTGAAACCTTTGCTAAATCGCATAATTTGTTAATTGATGCGAACTCAACGCTAGAGGAGATGGTTCAGAGGTTATCAAACAAAGTGTTAGACCTTGAGGACAGATCGTGCAGGAACAATGTAAGAATCAGGGGTATCCCGGAATCAGTGACACCGGACCAACTTTCTCCATATCTAACAGAACTCCTGAATGCGGTACTACCTCAAAAATCCACCTTGGATATGATTATAGACAGGATCCATAGAATTCCTAAACCGCGGCATATTGCGCCACATCTCCCGAGAGACTCTATTGCTAGGATCCACTTTTATCATATTAAAGAGGAGTTCCTCCGGGCTTTGAAAAGCTCTCCAGAATTACCGGAACGCTTTAAAGATATTGCGATTTACCCAGACTTGTCAGCAGCTACTATGTTACGACGCAGAGAGTATATGCCTCTAACAAAAATCTTGAGAGATAAAGGAGTACTTTACAAATGGGGATTTCTTATTGTCTCCAGGAACGGTAGTGTACACGTGTGCAATTCCCCTGAAGCAGCGAAGGAATTGCTTCAGGAATGGGGACTTATTACCTCACCGTCTCAAAGCCCTCGACGCCGGGAAGAGATACGTCCAGAGGTGATCACCCCATTGTGGTCAGAAAAAATAAGCAGATCCAGGAAGAAAACGGGAGACTGATATATATGTATAAGAATATTGTGCTACATATATAAATGCTTCAAATGTCTTAGTCATTCTGGGAGGTAGATTGGGGAGGTAGTTCATGGATACTTTGGGAAAGGCAGGTCCTACTGACGTTGCCTCCTTTTCTTCCCTGAAAGAGGGAAATAGCATGTTGTTGGGTTATTCAAGCAATCCGTTGATTTGGAAAGCGGTTTGCTGTTATGATAAAGTTCGCTTTGTTTTAAGGTTAATTTATGACCTCCCCCCTGTTAGGAATAATGCTACACGAAAGATGATTCTACGAAGTCAAGATGGGTCTTAAATTTGTATCGCTCAATGTAAACGGTTTGAATTCACCTTATAAACGGTCTATGTTGTGGAAGGAAGCTAACAAATCTGGGTGTGATGTATTATGCATTCAAGAATCACATTTACGTACAAAAGATGCCCATCTTCTTAAACATCCAAAATTTTCAAATATTATTTCAGCTACTACCAATGTGAAAAAAAGCAGGAGTTACTATTGCACTCAATAACTCAGTATTGTTCGAAAAAATTCTGTCTTTAATAGACCCTCATGGTAGATATATAATTCTGGTCTGCAAATTGGATTCAGTTCTGTACACTATTGTCTCTCTATATGCACCTAATAAACGGCAAATTCCGTTTATCACTAAAATTCTTACTAAAGCTAAAAAGATGCAGCAAGGGGGCTTGCTGATTTGTGGAGACTTTAATACGGTTATGTATAACAGATTGGATAGATCTAATCCAGGAAGGGGCAGAGGTTTAGACATAGAATCTTTGATAGCAGGGGAATATTTACATGATGTATGGCGTTATCAACACGCATCTGAAAGAGATTTCACATTTTTCTCTGCACCTCATATAGCATATTCCAGGATAGATTTTTTTTTGGGTTGACAGAGAGATCCTCTTAAATTCTGAGAGTTCGGAAATTGGGGTTAGTACATGGTTGGATCACGCCCCCATATCCTTAATTTTGAAGGCAAAATATAGTTTACCTCCAAGAGCCCCTTGGAAATTAAATACGTTTCTTTTGAAGTCTCAGCCCATTCAAGACTCCATACGAGCAGCTTTAGAGGAATTATTTTAAATCAATTCCCCATCGGCTACTCCAGAAATGGTGTGGTGCTCCCACAAAGCTTTCGTGAGGGGTCTTTTCATTCAACAGGCGGCTAGGGCAAAGCGAATTAGGAACAAAGAAATGGATGAGTTATTGTTGGCAATTAAAGTTAAGGAATCCTTAATGAAATCAACTCCTACGTGGGCTACAGGGGAGATTCTCAGAGAGCTGCGGGATAAACTACAGGTTTTGAACTTAGTCAAATATGATAAAAATTTGAAACGTCTTAAATTGAACTTTTACATACAAGCTGATAGGCCAGGCAAACTCTTAGCGAAAAGGGTGAAAGTTCAAACAGCTAGGTCTAAAATACAATATTTATCTCGACCAAAGGTGTATGAACCCCAAAAGATTGCAGATTCCTTTGCAGATTATTATAGCCAATTATACAACCTGAAGGGAGACTCCTCTCTAACCCACGCTTCTTCAGATCGAATTAAAGAGTTTTTATCTGAAATAAAGCTCCCACAACTATCTGAGTCTCAATTAACTAGCTTAAATGCTCCAATTTCAGAGATCGAATTACGAAAAACAATGAAGGGTTTAAAACTAAACAAAGCTCCGGGACCAGACGGGCTCCCAAATGAGTATTTTAAAATATTTGAAGAAGTACTTATTCCATTTATGACGAATACATATAATGAGCTAGTAGCCAAACAATCTCCTCCATCGGAAATGTTACAGGCGATCCTGATAACTCTCCCTAAACCTGGTAAATCGGCGGATAGACCAGAGAATTTTCGTCCGATCTCGCTACTAAATAGTGATATTAAAATCTTCTCAAAATGATTAGCAATGCGAATAAATGAGTGCCTACCTTCCTTGATTTCACTGGATCAAGTGGGATTTGTGAAAGGTCGTCAGGCCAGAGATGGCACCAGAAGAATGTTAGATTTGATTCAGATTGCATATGACTCGTTAGAACCCACAGTAGTCCTCTCTTTGGACGCGGAAAAAGCTTTCGACCGGGTACATTGGCGTTTTTTAGAAGCGGTATTAGATAAATTCGGCTTTCACTCCTTTATTAAAAAAGCGGTCCTTTCCCTGTATTCAACCCCTTCAGCTCTGGTATATACATCTGGGTTTTTGTCCAAAACATTTTTTATAAGCAATGGAACTCGCCATGGCTGCCCTCTCTCCCCCCTAATTTTTGATTTGTGTATGGAACCATTTGCGGAAATGATTAGAACATCTCCACATATTTCAGGAATTAACGTAGGGGGAAGAGAACATAAAATTGGTCTTTATGCAGATGATGTGGTACTAATTTGTCAGTCACCCATGTCTTCCTTAGTTGAAATAACTAGGATTATAGCTTGTTACTCTGAAATGTCATATTACAAGCTGAACGTAGCAAAATCCCTGATAATGCCCATTCATATTCCTCCAATAATGAAACCACTTCTCTCTAGCTTTAATTTTATATGGGCAATTGAGGGGCTAACATATCTGGGTATAATGTTGACTCCTCATCCATCTATGGTTATGAATAAAAATTACATGACGCTCATATCTCAAATAACGAAGGATTGCAATAGATTGGACAAGTTTCAATTGTCTTGGATGGCCAGGATTAATATAGTAAAAATGTTACTTCTGCCCAAATACTTATACTATTGCAGGACATTACCCTATTTAATATCGCCCTCATTATTGTCCAGACTACAAACAGTGCTTATGAGATTCATTTGGAACAATAAGAGAGCAAGAGTAGCTAAACATCTACTGTTCCAAAGAGGGAAATATGGAGGACTGGGAGTTCCAAGCTTAAAAGCGTACAATGTAGCGGCTATAATGGATCAGATGAAACCAAGTGGGTTTTCCGTTGACAAACCATTATGGTCTCAAATAGAGGACGCAATGTTTCCTACGTTAATAATGAAGCATTTTATGGTAGCTACATATCTGGGGGCTAAAGTACCACCTATGCCTTTGCGGTCGATGGAAGATTCTCTACAGGTGTGGAGTAAATATGTATGTAAAGAAAACTGGATTCACGTGCCAAAGACTAAAATCCCAACCCAAATTATTGCAATCTTTCTTCCTCATATTTTGATCACCCCATGGTTGGAAGCTGGGATTGAGTGGATCTCGGACTTTTATGAAGGTGGTACGTTTAAATCTTTTGAGAATATTACAAATACCTATAATATCTCCTCCAGATTCTTTTTTCAATATCTTCAAATTCGACACCTCATGCAGTCCGTAAAAATCCCACCGACACCAGACAGCTTTAGTGCCTTTCACAGGTTCATGTGGGCTGAGTCAGGACTGGTAAAAGGTATGACATGTAGTTATGATCTTATTCTTCAGATGGGGAAAGGAGGGAAGGCAGTATATATGACAAAATTGGAGGGGGAACTGGGGACTTCCTACTCTACTGAGCAGTGGATTAAAGCGTCAAGATGGTCGTCTAAATTGTCCAAATGTGTGAACCACACGGAATTAATGAAGAAAATCCATCTTAGATGGTATCTTACTCCATCTAGGGTAGCACACATTACTCAAGGGTCCTCTAGATTGTGTTGGAGAGGATGCGGACTCATGGGTTCTCTGATACATATGTGGTGGTCGTGCCCTAACATAGCTTCCATATGGTCGGACACATTTAACCTAATTTCAGAAATATCAGATTCTCAGGTTGAGATTAACCCCTGTTTAGCTATTTTAGATATCTCATTAGATGACATCCCACCGGACAAGAGAGTGGTTATACACCATATCTTAATTGCAACTAGACTAACTATAGCTCGGACATGGAAGTCTCCAGATTCTCCTAATATTGCTGAAGTTATTCGAAGGGTGAATATGCAATGTCATTATGAAATGGCATTATTATCACAAGCTCATTTACAGCAACGCACTAAACGGTTATGGGACAGGTGGTTACAATCCAAATATTTCAAGTAAAGCAAAAGGTTGGATCTAATCAGGGGCAAGTTCTAGTGGAGGCACTGTTAACTTTTAGTTGCGTGTTTCCAATGTATGGATCATTGACAGATCTCAAAATGTTTAGAGATCTTCACATTTATGTTTTCTTGTGTTTGTGTTGGAAAATTCAAATAAAAATTTATTGAAAGTAAAAACTACAGCTCGTCCCGCCAAAAATAAGCCCTCACACCGCTCAATCGACCAAAAACGAAAGATGTTATGGCTCTCAGAATGTGTTGAAACAAAACAACTATATTTTTCTTCGTAAAAGTAGTAAGATATAAAAAACCTATATAAATATGGTGTTACCATAATCGTATTGAGACGAAGGAATAAAGTTAATTTGTCTTTTTACTGCATGGTGAAAGTCATAAAAATGAAACCCATAAAATAGTGGAGGAATCGCAGTTATTTCTAATTTTAGCCGCAAATACTTTGATTTTTAGTTTTGCGGTAATTCATATGTTTCTTTAAATGCTACCATTAGAAACTACAACTTCTCCCGCAAAAAATAAGCTCTCACACCACTCTATTTACAGAAAAATAAAAAGGTTATGGCTCTTGGAAAGCGGGGAGTGAAAAAACGAAAATGAAAAAGCAAAAAAAGTATCAGTCCTGGAAGGGTTAATTGATTTCTAATAAAAAACCATTGGGTATTGCAGTACTCGGGAGAAATGCTTTACAAATCTTGGGCGGCTTTTTCTCCTTTATCCCTTGTGAAAATTAAAAAACGTAAACATCTTACTAGACAAAAAATTTAATATTCATTTTCACAGCCTAATTCCAGTAAATTCTGCAAGAAACCTATGTGGTCAAAATGCTTACTGTACCCCTAGAAAGATTCCTAAAGGGGTGTAGTTTCCAAAATGGGGTCACTTTTGGGGGGTTTTTGGGGGGTTTCTACTGCTTTGGTCCCTCCAGGGCTTTGCAAACGCGTCAATGGCCCGAAAACCATTCCAGCAAAATCTGCGCTCAAAAATCCAAATGGTGCTCCTTTCCTTCTGACCCCTGCCCTGCCGTGGGTCCAAACAGCAGTTTATTATCACATATAGGGTATTTCCGTAATCGGGAGAAGGTACTTTACAAATTTTGGGGTGCTTTTTATTATTTATTCTTTGTAGAAATTAAAAAGGTCTACGTTTTTTGAGAAAAAAACAACTTGATTTTCATTTTCACAGACTAATTCCAATAAATTTAGCAAAAAACCTGTGAGGTCAAAATGCTAACTATTCTCCCTAGATAAATTCCTTAAGGCGGGATTCACACGACCGGGTCGCGCCCGAGCCCGAGTGCCGCCCGGTAAAATCGGCCATTCTGCCCGGCCGGTTTGCATAAAGTTTTGCATCCGTGCCGGGCAGATCTGGACAGTGACATCAGCGGCAACTCCTGAAGGGGAATCCACATGTGTTCGGGGATTCCGCTTCAGGAGTTTCCCCTGATGTCACTGCCCAGATATGGACAGAGACATCAAGCGCTCTGTCCAGGAGCGGAATCCCCAAAAACACGGGGATTCCGCTCCTTCAAGGAGCTAAAGTGCGGCTAGCACATAGCAGAGCGGGGAGATACCTCCCTGCTCTGCTATAGTGGCGTCGCTACAGTAGTAGCAACCGCAGCAGCAGCAGCTGCTAGCGGCGCCATCAAAGGTTTCGCCGGGCTAGGGCGCTTTTAAAACAAGCAGGGGAAGGGAGCCAGCGCAGCGCTCCCTTCCACCTTCTGTACACCCCGGCCCTGCCACACAGTGTACAGCGATGCCATTCGTCCGAATGGCATCAACTCCTCCTCCTCACATTCACTCTGCGGTGTGAGGAGGAGGAGATAGAGCGCAAGCGCCGGAAAACCCGGCCATCACTCGGGACACATCCCGGTGATGGCCGTGTATTACCCGGCCCCATAGACGTCTATGGGAGCCGGGCGGCCGGGTACCCGGCCGAAGATAGAGCATGTCCTATTTTTTGACGGCCGGTTTCCCCGGCCGTCAAAAAAATCGGTCGTGTGAATAGCCCCATTAGGGGTCTATTATTCCTAATGCAGCCGGGTGCCGGCCGATTTATGAACGGCCCCAAAATCCACTACGTAGGTGCTCCTTTGCTTCTAACGCCTGTGTTTCAGTCCATTACCACACTAGGGCCACATGTGGGATATTTCTAAAAGCTGCAGAATCTGGACAATAAACATTGAGTTGCGTTTCTCTGATAAAACCTTCTGTGTTACAGATTTTTTTTTATTCCAAATGAATTTATGCAAAAAAAAATTTTTTATACATTTCCCCTTTACTTTGCTTTATTTCCTGTGAAATGCCTAAAGCGTAAAGAAACTTTCTGAATGTTGTTTTGAATAGTTTGAGGCTTGTAGTTTTCAAAATGGGGTGATTTATTGGGACTTTCTAATAAATAAGGCCCTTAAAGCCACTTCACAACTGAACTGGTCCGTGAAAAAAATAGCTTTTGAAATTTTCTTGAAAATGTGAGAAATTGCTGCTAAAGTTCTTAACCTTGTAACATCCTAGAGATATAAAAGGACGTTCAAAAACTGATGCCAACATAAAGTAGACATATGGGAATAATTAACTAGTAACTATTTTGTGTGGTATTACCTTCTGTTTTACAAGCAGATACATTTAAATTTAGAAAAATGCTAATTGCCAGATTGGACAAACGGGCAGGGTGAGAGCTGCCAGCTGAGATTGCTAGTTAGGGCACAAGTTACAAAGTGACTGGTCAAACATAAAGACTTTGTATTGCTAACCTGAATGGCGTATCGCGTATCGCTAGCTCAGCAATCCATATGAGAACAAACATCCCCTGCACCACAAGTTTAAGTTGAGACTGAACCATAGCAAACACATTGTCCCATTCTCACCAGTTAAATCAGAAACCGCCAAGTATAGAGCCTATTTATTAGTGAAATCATCAAGCTTATGTACTAAATATTATTTTTTTTAATAAACTCCTGTATCACACCCAAGACATAAGGATTAAAGGGTGGCGGTAAATAAATTGAGACAATGATACATTGATGATTTTGTATTGTACAGTTCAGGAGCAAAATGTTCCTTCTTTTTCTTCCCTATATGTATGGCAGGTTAATTTACAGTTAGATTTAATTAGGATGTTAACCCCCTATAAATATGTGGAATAGAAGGAATTAAAGGTCTCTACTGTCCATCTTTTTCTCCACCAATTTATATTGTCTTTTACCACGTGTGTCTCCTGTAAACAAATGATGTCTGGATTATAAATTGTAAGATAATGAAATACCACAAACCATATAATCCTATCTCTTATTCCCCTAATGTTCCATGATATTATCTTAACCATGTTTCACCCTAAAGACAATGTGCCCAAGTATTGCACATGTGAGTAGTGTGAGAGAGCAAGAGAGATAGAAAAAAGAATAGGATAATAAAGGTGAGAAAGGAAGTTATCCCCACCAGCTCACATTCTATATAGTTTCTTCTTCCCTACAATATTTGTAAAATAAAGCCAAGCCGTGCAAAAAGAAAAACTGCTCAGTGTGCCCATAACCTTATAGGTGTAGAAATGACTTTACAACTATGTTTTATCACTTATTAATTATTCAGACCTAAGACCAGACCCCAAATCAATCAGACCCCAAACCAGACCCCTAAATTAATCAGACCCCAGACTGGACAAAACTAATTCAGAACCAGGGGCTGATCCGGGATTGTCTAAACCACTATATAAATTCAGACCCTAGACTAGACCCCAGACCAGACCCAATTAACTGCAGACCCCAGACAAGACTCAAAAATGTAGACCACCACAACAGAGTAAATAAAATGAATGCAGACCCTAGACCAGACATTTAAATAAAGTCAGACCTCAGACCAGACACCTCAATTAATTACAGACCACAGACCAGACCGCTAAATTCAGACCCCAAACCAGAGTAAAGAAATTTGATTTAGATGCCTGACCAAGACCTCTAAATAAATTCAAATCCCAGAACAGACCCCTAAATGAATGCAGATCCCAGATAAATGAGTTGGTCTATTGTATATGTATGGTATAACCTCCATTTACAGCTTATGAACTGATTATGTTATTAAATAGGTTGCCTGTTTCTTTATAATAACTGTTTAGGTGCTCACTGTTAATGTATATTGGTGTATCTGTTATGTTTCACTGTATAGAAGGTTTTGTCTTACAGGTTGGCTGGAGGACGGGCCGCAGTTCCCAGTGGCACTGTCTTATGTGCGGTGCTGACCCTGTACATCGGAATGAGAGGCTGCTGGACAGTGACAGGCGAGGTACAGGGGAAAGAAAGAGCCTGGTGCTGGCTGGGATCAGAGTGTAACGTCACTGATGCGCTGCGCCACCATGAAGTCAGGTGAGACGGTGAGAGTCAATAACGAAGTAGACAATAAGCTAACAAAATGACCTCTTATGGTCTGTAGGCTGATAGAGAAGGCCTATCCTACGTAGGGGTAGGCCTATAAGTGTAGGCTGTCACTGAAGCATGGGTGGCTGAAGAGTACCGTCAGCCTAGAGTGGTTCGCTCTGAGGAGTCTACTGGGGCTGTGAGAATAGTCAGCCTGGCATGGGAACCAGTGGTCAGTAGAGAAGTACTGTGCTCAAATCCAGGGGAGGCTGTAACTAGGTCCTGATTAGGATAAAGAACGTTCCACGGATTAGCGGGCCGCATAGATAGCTGCAGTGATGAATGGTTGCCCTGCAGGCCTGAGATCTGGCCTGTTAGTACACTCCTGAATTAAACTGGACTGGGTGGAGTAGTCAGTGGGACGAGGGGTGTGGTAGGAGCCCTTCAGCGTCAGGACTCTAGTCAAAGTGCATAGGAGCAGATATTTAACATAGTAAAAAGTATTAAAACGTATAAAATCCACTGTGTCAGTTGTATTGCGGCAGCCCCCTTCATCAGGAATACTATGTTTCACAGCATTGAAACAATTTAAATGTCTGTATATTATATAAACAAACCTTTCTACGTTTACTGACGCAATACCGGAAGTGACGTTCCGAACTCTAAGGCCCTGTTCTAAGGCAGATTTTGACCTGGCTGCAATTTCGTGCCACGATATTTGCAGCGTTTATCATTGCGTTTTTCGCCCATGTCCATTGAGCACCACGGGCAAAAAACACTGCGAAAAACACTTTCTCTGCCTCTCATTGATTTCAATGTGAGGTCAGAGGCAGATCCGCGGCAAGAAAGAGCATACCACTTTTTTTTACTGCGAGCCGCTAAAAGCTGCTGCGGAAAAGAAACGCCTCCGCCTTCCATTGAAATTAATGGAAGTCAGCTTCGGACATTTTGTGGTGCTTATTCCGATGCGGTTTTCGCGTCAAAATCAGCGTAAAAAAACTCAGTGTGAACTGGGCCTAAATCTCTTTATACTTCCTATAATAGACATATCTCTCTATGGCAGATGTTTCGGAAGAGGTTCTTCCTCGCTCTTTTACGCTTTCTATTCCTCTAATACTTCATCCCAATTACATTATTTAATACAGGGAATTTCTTATATTTCTTTTTCCACGCAAAAATACATATATTAATAAAATAGGATAAAAACAACCAATATGAATCTATGGGGAATAGTAAAGACTCATTTACTGTACTCGTTCTATAAACTCTATAATTATTCCCAACCCCTATTCCTTTCTTTAGTATTTCTTATTTTTTGGATAGGATGGTGCGACTATATCATTTATTATCCTTGGTCTTTTTAGGATCATTTGCGGGGCCCTTCTTACTTCATCTTTTAACCCCTTAACGCTCAGTGACGTACTATTACGTCATGGAAAGCGCCCTGTTCGCGCTCCATGACGGAATAGTACGTCTCGGGAGTGACGGCCGTTTCGGCCGTCCTCCCGACACATACAGGAGATGTGACAGCTGCTGTCTCGTACAGCGGCTGTCACAGCTCCTACAGCGGGGACCGATCGCTGTGTCCCCGCTGATTAACCCCTGAAAAGCCGTGTTCAATAGCGATCACGGCTTTTTAGGGTTTAAGCTGCCATTGCCGGCCTGCTACACGATAGCGGCCAGCGATGGTGACGATGGCAACCGGACACCAAACAATGGCGTCCGGCTATGCCATCTACGGAAGCCTAGTGGATCGTGACAACGTCAGGACCCACTATGCTTGCTGTCAGTGAGTAGCTGACAGCTCTAATACACTGCACTACGCATGTAGTGCAGTGTATTAGAATAGCGATCAGGGCCTCCTGCCCTCATGTCCCCTAGTGGGACAAAGTAATAAAGTAAAAAAAAAGTTAAAAAAAGATGTGTAAAAATAAGAAAATAAAAGTTTTAAAAGTAATAAAAGTAAAAATCCCCCCTTTTCCCTTATCAGTCCTTTATTATTAATAAAAATATATAAACAAACAAATAAACTATACATAATTGGTATCGCCGCGTCCGTAACGGCCTGAACTACAAAATTATTTCATTATTTATCCCGCACGGTGAACGCCGTAAAAGAAAATAATAATAAACCGTCCCATAATAACAATTGTTTGGTCACTTCACCTCCCAAAAAATGGAATAAAAAGAGATCAAAAAGTCGCATGTACCGAAAAATGGTGCTGATCGAAACTACAATTCGTTACGCAAAAAATAAGTCCTCGCACGGCTTTATTGATGGAAAAATAAAACCGTTCTGGCTCTTAGAATAAGGAACACAAAAAGTGAATGATTGTTTACAAAACGTATTTTATTGTGCAAACGCCATAAGACATAAAAAAAAACTATAAACATCTGGTATCGCCGTAATCGTATCACCCCGCAGAATAAAGTGAATGTGTCATTTATAGCGCACGGTGAACGCTGCAGAAACTATAAACATCTGGTATCGCCGTAATCGTATCGTCCCGCAGAATAAAGTGAATGTGTCATTTATAGCGCACGGTGAACGCTGGAAAAAAAATAGAATAAAAAAACATACCGACGGTTTTTTGGAATATTTTTCTACTGACACCTGAGCGCCCATTCCAAGGAGCTTCCTTTTTTTCCAAATTTGTTATATCAAATTATTATGCACAACAGAGATCAAAACATTTTAAAGGTTGTAAAGAGAACTAAAATGGTAATTCGTTGAATTTGCAGCGTCAGGAGGTCATATTTACAGAAATCAGAAGCTCTTTCAATCAAAAAAAACTTAACAGGCCAAGTTACATGTTAACATAGGACCCCTTCTTTGATATCACCTTCACAATTCTTGCATCCATTGAATTTGTGAGTATTTGGACAGTTTCTACTTGAATATCTTTGCAGGATGTCAGAATAACCTCCCCAGAGCTTCTGTTTTGATGTGAACTGCCTCCCACCCTCATAGATATTTTGCTTGAGGATGCTCCAAAGGTTCTCAATAGGGTTGAGGTCAGGGGAACATGGGGGCCACACCATAAGTTTCTCTCCTTTTATGCCCATAGCAGCCAATGACACAGAGGTATTCTTTGCAGCATGAGATGGTGCATTGTCATGCATGAAGATAATTTTGCTGCAGAAGGAACGGTTCTTTTTTTTGTACCACGGAAGAAAGTGGTCAGTCATAAACTCTACGTACTTTGCAGAGGTCATTTTCACACTGTCAGGGATCCTAAGGGGGCCTACCAGCTCTCTCCCCATGATTCCAGCTCAAAACATGACTCCTCCACCTCCTTGCTGACGTCGCAACCTTGTTGGGACATGGTGGCCATTCACCAACCATCCACTACTCCATTCACCTGGACCATCCAGGGTTGCACGGCACTCATCCGTAAGCAACACGGTTTGAAAATTAGTCTTCACGTATTTCTGAGCCCACTGCAACCGTTTCTTCTTGTGAGCATTGTTTAGGGGTGGCCGAATAATAGCTTTATGCACACTTGCAAACCTCTGGAGGATCCTACGCCTTGAGGTTCGGGGGACTCCAGAGGCACCAGCGGCTTCAAATACCTGTTTGCTGCTTTGCAATGCCATTTTAAGCAGCTGCTCTCCTAATCCTATTAATTTGTCTGGCAGAAACCTTCCTCATTATGCCTTTATCTGAACTAACCCGTCTGTGCTCTGAATCAGCCACAAATCTTTTCACAGTACGATGATCATGCTTACGTTTTCTTGAAATATCCAACGTTTTCATACCTTGTCCAAGGTATTGCACTATTTCACGCTTTTCGGCAGCAGAGAGATCCTTTTTCTTTCCCATATTGCTTGAAACCTGCGGCCTGCTTAATAATGTGGAACGTCCTTCTTAAGTAGTTTTCATTTGATTGAGCACACCTGGCAAATTAATTATCACAGGTGTCTGAGATTGATTACAATGATCCAAAGAGCTCTAAGACACAATACCATCCATGAGTTTCATTGGAAAACTAATAATTAAATGTTTATGACACTAAAATCCAACGTGCATAATAATTTGGAACACAGTGTATATTTCCAAGTTTCTACACCACTTATTTGTGAAAAAAAGTAAAAGTCATGGTTCCTAGGGGAAATTAAAATAATGAAAGCAATAAACTTTATTTAACAAATGTAATTATTTTTTTTTTTTTAATTTTTACAATTGTCCAACATAGGTCAAATGAAATGACGGTGCAGATGACCCCCTATCCTGCTCCATGAAGGCACAATGTATAATTAGCTATCATTTGCTACTTCTCATACAAGAAACCAAACCTTTTTTATTGACTGAGGTTGGTAAGAATATGACTTTGAATTGAGCTATATTCGTCGCTTTGTGGTAAACTTTGTAGAGATCTGATAACAGAGGTATAATGATCTTTATTCCAAGTGTGCTGTGTTGTGTGCACTGAGTGGATCAGCATTTGCTGATGGTCAATGAACACTGTATGCGTTTCTTGCAGTTCTCTTGTGTGCACTGAGTGGATCAGCATTTGCTGATGGTCAATGAACACTGTATCCGTTTCTTGCAGTTCTCTTGTGTGCACTGAGTGGATCAGCATTTGCTGATGGTCAATGAACACTGTATGCGTTTCTTGCAGTTCTCTTGTGTGCACTGAGTGGATCAGCATTTGCTGATGGTCAATGAACACTGTATCCGTTTCTTGCAGTTCTCTTGTGTGCACTGAGTGGATCAGCATTTGCTGATGGTCAATGAACACTGTATGCGTTTCTTGCAGTTCTCTTGTGTGCACTGAGTGGATCAGCATTTGCTGATGGTCAATGAACACTGTATGCGTTTCTTGCAGTTCTCTTGTGTGCACTGAGTGGATCAGCATTTGCTGATAGTCAATGAACACTGTATGCGTTTCTTGCAGTTCTCTTGTGTGCACTGAGTGGATCAGCATTTGCTGATGGTCAATGAACACTGTATGCGTTTCTTGCAGTTCTCTTGTGTGCACTGAGTGGATCAGCATTTGCTATTGGTCAATGAACACTGTATGCGTTTCTTTCAGTTCTCTTGTGTGCACTGAGTGGATCAGCATTTGCTGATGGTCAATGAACACTGTATCCGTTTCTTGCAGTTCTCTTGTGTGCACTGAGTGGATCCGCTTTTGCTGATGGTCAATGAACACTGTATCCGTTTCTTGCAGTTCTCTTGTGTGCACTGAGTGGATCAGCATTTGCTGATGGTCAATGAACACTGTATCCGTTTCTTGCAGTTCTCTTGTGTGCACTGAGTGGATCAGCATTTGCTGATGGTCAATGAACAATGTATCCGTTTCTTGCAGTTCTCTTGTGTGCACTGAGTGGATCAGCATTTGCTGATGGTCAATGAACAATGTATCCGTTTCTTGCAGTTCTCTTGTGTGCACTGAGTGGATCAGCATTTGCTGATGGTCAATGAACACTGTATGCGTTTCTTGCAGTTCTCTTGTGTGCACTGAGTGGATCAGCATTTGCTGATGGTCAATGAACACTGTATCCGTTTCTTGCAGTTCTCTTGTGTGCACTGAGTGGATCAGCATTTGCTGATGGTCAATGAACACTGTATCCGTTTCTTGCAGTTCTCTTGTGTGCACTGAGTGGATCAGCATTTGCTGATGGTCAATGAACACTGTATGCGTTTCTTTCAGTTCTCTTGTGTGCACTGAGTGGATCAGCTTTTGCTGCTGGTCAATGAACACTGTATGCGTTTCTTTCAGTTCTCTTGTGTGCACTGAGTGGATCAGCATTTGCTGATGGTCAATGAACACTGTATCCGTTTCTTGCAGTTCTCTTGTGTGCACTGAGTGGATCAGCATTTGCTGTTCGTCAATGAACACTGTATGCGTTTCTTGCAGTTCTCTTGTGTGCACTGAGTGGATCAGCATTTGCTGATGGTCAATGAACACTGTATCCGTTTCTTGCAGTTCTCTTGTGTGCACTGAGTGGATCAGCATTTGCTGATAGTCAATGAACACTGTATGCGTTTCTTTCAGTTCTCTTGTGTGCACTGAGTGGATCAGCTTTTGCTGCTGGTCAATGAACACTGTATCCGTTTCTTGCAGTTCTCTTGTGTGCACTGAGTGGATCAGCATTTGCTGATGCTCAATGAACACTGTATCCGTTTCTTGCAGTTCTCTTGTGTGCACTGAGTGGATCAGCATTTGCTGATGGTCAATGAACACTGTATCCGTTTCTTGCAGTTCTCTTGTGTGCACTGAGTGGATCAGCTTTTGCTGATGGTCAATGAACACTGTATCCGTTTCTTGCAGTTCTCTTGTGTGCACTGAGTGGATCAGCATTTGCTGATGGTCAATGAACACTGTATCCGTTTCTTGCAGTTCTCTTGTGTGCACTGAGTGGATCAGCATTTGCTGATGGTCAATGAACACTGTATCTGTTTCTTGCAGTTCTCTTGTGTGCACTGAGTGGATCAGCATTTGCTGATGGTCAATGAACACTGTATCCGTTTCTTGCAGTTCTCTTGTGTGCACTGAGTGGATCAGCATTTGCTGATGGTCAATGAACACTGTATCCGTTTCTTGCAGTTCTCTTGTGTGCACTGAGTGGATCAGCATTTGCTGATGGTCAATGAACACTGTATGCGTTTCTTGCAGTTCTCTTGTGTGCACTGAGTGGATCAGCATTTGCTGATGGTCAATGAACACTGTATGCGTTTCTTGCAGTTCTCTTGTGTGCACTGAGTGGATCAGCTTTTGCTGTTAGTAAGTAAACATTGTATCAGTGTCTTCGGATTATCTTGGTGTAGATGAAAGATACAATAGACAAAAGCATGATAAGGTGTCGTGCTAAGATTTATAACTTGAACTGCTGATAAAACTCTGTGTGCGTTAATCAGTGAAGTAACTCGACAGCCCACACTGTGTTGTTACATATCGCTGACCACTTCTGTTAGGATCAGCAGCGATGTATTAAGTGCTTGCTGTCAGTTATCTCCGCTGGTGCGTCAGAGACTATAGGCAGCAGCACATTAAGATATTCGGGCTAGGTAGCCTTGTGTTCCGCACTTGCACATGGCATGCACCGCGGATCGTCACCATTAAGATCAGCAGTGATGCAATTATCTGTATGAAATTAGGAATGCACTATGTGAAGTGCCCCAATTGTTATGTGCTTGCTGCCCGTTCTCACCGTTGTTGCGGGAGAGGCAGTGGGCAGCAGCACAGTGTGGTATCCTGGCTAGACAGCCTGTATATATCGCTCTGCTGGCTCAGTGCACGCTGTCAGAGGTTTCACCCAGCAGCGTCTAACAGGATAATACAGGCACCGCTCTCCTTCAGGGAGCAGCGCTTCCACATGTGAATATTTGCGGACTATTGGTTTGTGTTGTAGGTAGCAATGGATAGAACTAGGACCGGATACCACACCGTGCTGCTGCCCACTGCCTCTCCCGCAACAACGGTGAGAACGGGCAGCAAGCACATGACAATTGGGGCACTTCACATAGTGCATTCCTAATTTCATACAGATAATTGCATCACTGCTGATCTTAATGGTGACGATCCGCGGTGCACGCCATGTGCAAGTGCGGAACACAAGGCTACCTAGCCCGAATATCTTAATGTGCTGCTGCCTATAGTCTCTGACGCAACAGCGGAGATAACTGACAGCAAGCACTTAATACATCGCTGCTGATCCTAACAGAAGTGCTCAGCGATATGTAACAACACAGTGTGGGCTGTCGAGTTACTTCACTGATTAACGCACACAGAGTTTTATCAGCAGTTCAAGTTATAAATCTTAGCACGACACCTTATCGTGCTTATGTCTATTGTATCTTTCATCTACACCAAGAGAATCCGAAGACACTGATACAATGTTTACTTACTAACAGCAAATGCTGATCCACTCACTGCACACAAGAGAACTGCAAGAAACGCATACAGTGTTCATTGACCATCAGCAAATGCTGATCCACTCAGTGCACACAAGAGAACTGCAAGAAACGGATACAGTGTTCATTGACCATCAGCAAATGCTGATCCACTCAGTGCACACAAGAGAACTGCAAGAAACGCATACAGTGTTCATTGACCATCAGCAAATGCTGATCCACTCAGTGCACACAAGAGAACTGCAAGAAACGGATACAGTGTTCATTGACCATCAGCAAATGCTGATCCACTCAGTGCACACAAGAGAACTGCAAGAAACGGATACAGTGTTCATTGACCATCAGCAAATGCTGATCCACTCAGTGCACACAAGAGAACTGCAAGAAACGCATACAGTGTTCATTGACGAACAGCAAATGCTGATCCACTCAGTGCACACAAGAGAACTGCAAGAAACGGATACAGTGTTCATTGACCATCAGCAAATGCAGATCCACTCAGTGCACACAAGAGAACTGCAAGAAACGGATACAGTGTTCATTGACCATCAGCAAATGCTGATCCACTCAGTGCACACAAGAGAACTGAAAGAAACGCATACAGTGTTCATTGACGAACAGCAAATGCTGATCCACTCAGTGCACACAAGAGAACTGCAAGAAACGGATACAGTGTTCATTGACCATCAGCAAATGCAGATCCACTCAGTGCACACAAGAGAACTGCAAGAAACGGATACAGTGTTCATTGACCATCAGCAAATGCTGATCCACTCAGTGCACACAAGAGAACTGCAAGAAACGGATACAGTGTTCATTGACTATCAGCAAATGCTGATCCACTCAGTGCACACAAGAGAACTGCAAGAAACGCATACAGTGTTCATTGACCATCAGCAAATGCTGATCCACTCAGTGCACACAAGAGAACTGCAAGAAACGGATACAGTGTTCATTGACCATCAGCAAATGCTGATCCACTCAGTGCACACAAGAGAACTGAAAGAAACGCATACAGTGTTCATTGACTATCAGCAAATGCTGATACACTCAGTGCACACAAGAGAACTGCAAGAAACGGATACAGTGTTCATTGACCATCAGCAAATGCTGATCCACTCAGTGCACACAAGAGAACTGCAAGAAACGGATACAGTGTTCATTGACCATCAGCAAATGCTGATACACTCAGTGCACACAAGAGAACTGAAAGAAACGCATACAGTGTTCATTGACCATCAGCAAATGCTGATCCACTCAGTGCACACAAGAGAACTGCAAGAAACGGATACAGTGTTCATTGACCATCAGCAAATGCTGATACACTCAGTGCACACAAGAGAACTGCAAGAAACGCATACAGTGTTCATTGACCATCAGCAAATGCTGATCCACTCAGTGCACACAAGAGAACTGCAAGAAACGCATACAGTGTTCATTGACCATCAGCAAATGCTGATACACTCAGTGCACACAAGAGAACTGCAAGAAACGCATACAGTGTTCATTGACCAACAGCAAATGCTGATCCACTCAGTGCACACAAGAGAACTGCAAGAAACGCATACAGTGTTCATTGACCATCAGCAAATGCAGATCCACTCAGTGCACACAAGAGAACTGAAAGAAACGGATACAGTGTTCATTGACCATCAGCAAATGCTGATACAATCAGTGCACACAAGAGAACTGCAAGAAACGCATACAGTGTTCATTGACCATCAGCAAATGCAGATCCACTCAGTGCACACAAGAGAACTGCAAGAAACGGATAAAGTGTTCATTGACCATCAGCAAATGCTGATCCACTCAGTGCACACAAGAGAACTGCAAGAAACGGATACAGTGTTCATTGACCATCAGCAAATGCTGATCCACTCAGTGCACACAAGAGAACTGCAAGAAACGCATACAGTGTTCATTGACCATCAGCAAATGCTGATACACTCAGTGCACACAAGAGAACTGCAAGAAACGCATACAGTGTTCATTGACCATCAGCAAATGCTGATCCACTCAGTGCACACAAGAGAACTGCAAGAAACGGATACAGTGTTCATTGACCATCAGCAAATGCTGATCCACTCAGTGCACACAAGAGAACTGCAAGAAACGCATACAGTGTTCATTGACCATCAGCAAATGCTGATCCACTCAGTGCACACAAGAGAACTGCAAGAAACGGATACATTGTTCATTGACCATCAGCAAATGCTGATCCACTCAGTGCACACAAGAGAACTGCAAGAAACGCATACAGTGTTCATTGACCATCAGCAAATGCTGATCCACTCAGTGCACACAAGAGAACTGCAAGAAACGGATACAGTGTTCATTGACCATCAGCAAATGCTGATCCACTCAGTGCACACAAGAGAACTGCAAGAAACGGATACAGTGTTCATTGACCAACAGCAAATGCTGATCCACTCAGTGCACACAAGAGAACTGAAAGAAACGCATACAGTGTTCATTGACGAACAGCAAATGCTGATCCACTCACTGCACACAAGAGAACTGCAAGAAACGGATACAGTGTTCATTGACTATCAGCAAATGCTGATCCACTCAGTGCACACAAGAGAACTGCAAGAAACGCATACAGTGTTCATTGACCATCAGCAAATGCTGATCCACTCAGTGCACACAAGAGAACTGCAAGAAACGGATACAGTGTTCATTGACCATCAGCAAATGCTGATCCACTCAGTGCACACAAGAGAACTGCAAGAAACGGATACAGTGTTCATTGACCATCAGCACATGCTGATACACTCAGTGCACACAAGAGAACTGCAAGAAACGCATACAGTGTTCATTGACCATCAGCAAATGCTGATCCACTCAGTGCACACAAGAGAACTGCAAGAAACGCATACAGTGTTCATTGACCATCAGCAAATGCTGATACACTCAGTGCACACAAGAGAACTGCAAGAAACGCATACAGTGTTCATTGACCAACAGCAAATGCTGATCCACTCAGTGCACACAAGAGAACTGCAAGAAACGCATACAGTGTTCATTGACCATCAGCAAATGCAGATCCACTCAGTGCACACAAGAGAACTGAAAGAAACGGATACAGTGTTCATTGACCATCAGCAAATGCTGATACAATCAGTGCACACAAGAGAACTGCAAGAAACGCATACAGTGTTCATTGACCATCAGCAAATGCTGATCCACTCAGTGCACACAAGAGAACTGAAAGAAACGGATACAGTGTTCATTGACCATCAGCAAATGCTGATCCACTCAGTGCACACAAGAGAACTGAAAGAAACGGATACAGTGTTCATTGACCATCAGCAAATGCTGATCCACTCAGTGCACACAAGAGAACTGAAAGAAACGGATACAGTGTTCATTGACCATCAGCAAATGCTGATACACTCAGTGCACACAAGAGAACTGCAAGAAACGGATACAGTGTTCATTGACTATCAGCAAATGCTGATCCACTCAGTGCACACAAGAGAACTGCAAGAAACGCATACAGTGTTCATTGACCATCAGCAAATGCTGATCCACTCAGTGCACACAAGAGAACTGCAAGAAACGGATACATTGTTCATTGACCATCAGCAAAAGCTGATCCACTCAGTGCACACAAGAGAACTGCAAGAAACGCATACAGTGTTCATTGACCATCAGCAAATGCTGATCCACTCAGTGCACACAAGAGAACTGCAAGAAACGCATACAGTGTTCATTGACCATCAGCAAATGCTGATCCACTCAGTGCACACAAGAGAACTGCAAGAAACGGATACAGTGTTCATTGACCATCAGCAAATGCTGATCCACTCAGTGCACACAAGAGAACTGCAAGAAACGCATACAGTGTTCATTGACCATCAGCAAATGCTGATCCACTCAGTGCACACAAGAGAACTGCAAGAAACGGATACAGTGTTCATTGACCATCAGCAAATGCTGATCCACTCAGTGCACACAACACAGCACACTTGGAATAAAGATCATTATACCTCTGTTATCAGATCTCTACAAAGTTTACCACAAAGCGACGAATATAGCTCAATTCAAAGTCATATTCTTACCAACCTCAGTCAATAAAAAGGTTTGGTTTCTTGTATGAGAAGTAGCAAATGATAGCTAATTATACATTGTGCCTTCATGGAGCAGGATAGGGGGTCATCTGCACCGTCATTTCATTTGACCTACGTTGGACAATTGTAAAAAAAAAAAATTAAATTAAATTTGTTAAATAAAGTTTATTGCTTTCATTATTTTAATTTCCCCTAGGAACCATGACTCTTATCCCTTCTTCCCATTTCCTTAATAAAAATGAGTACAATACTGGTGGTACACACCGTTGTGGTTCCCAAAACTCACTCTATGGGGGGATTCACACGAGCGTGATTTGCGTGCGTGCAGGCCGCGTTTTTTTCGCGCGCCACGCACAGCCCTATAGAAGTCAATGGGGCAGTTCAAACAGTGCGTGATTTTTGTGCAGCGTTTGCTGCGTACAAAACGCGACAGGTTCAATATCTCTGCGTATTTCGTGCATCACGCACCCATTGAAGTCAATGGGTGCGTGAAAATCATGCATGTCATACGGTGGCAGCAGCGCCGAACGCGCGTTTTTCACGCAGGACACGTTGGCTCTATGCTAAGGAGTTTGAACTAACTAGTTGAAAGCAGCAGAAAAGCAGGAAGTAGCTTAGACAGCAGGTTTTCAAAAAGAGGCCAAACCGTTTACTACAGCACCACAAGCAGCTTGCAGCCATGCCTCGCCAGATGGATGTTGCTAAGCTCATCGCTTTAGTTCAGGAGCGTCCGGAGGTCTGGAACACCCATGCGGAGTCATACCATGACCGCACAGTCAAGGAGGCAGCATGGGAGCATATTGCCGAGGCGCTGTTCGAGCAGGAGTGGGCCGACAGCCGCACCCGTGACCGCCAACGCATTGGTGAGTGTATATATGTGTGTCAACATATATGTGTATAATGACATCCATATTGCCTATTGCGTCCCTGGTGAATCAATGCCTGTCATTGGCAACGTTTCCGTTCAGTGGCATCTTTATAGTATCATCAAGTTAGGTGTGTTCTTGTGTGGACGTGTGGTACAGTAGTTTATATGCACTGTCTGTGTGCGCAGTAACATCTGGTGTGTTTGTTGAATGATGTGTTCTTTATTATTTATACAGTGGACGATGCAAAGAGACGGTGGCGAAGCTCAAGGGACCAGTTCCGGAGAGAATATGGTTCCGGCAGGCGCAACGGAGAAGGTGGCACCAGGAAGCGCCGCTATATTTATTATGAGCAGCTGTTGTTCCTGCGGGAAATAATGGACATGCAACCGTAAGTACTCGTTGTTGTCCCTTTTTGCAAACGTGATCTCCCAAAAATGTAAGATACGCCAAAGCAGCTTTGTGTTTGCACAGTAAATTGGGTTCCTCAACTGACGTCTCCCCTATATTCTAGAACTAACGACACTCTTGATGCGTCTGAAGAGGAGGCAGGGCCCGAGTCTAGCCAGGCGTCCGAAACCGCCGCTCCCCTGGTCACCCTAACCCCTGACCCCACCAGAGAGGATCCAGTCCCAGTCGCCTCAGCGCCTGAAGCTGGGCCACCGGACCAAGTGGCACCTAGCCATGCAGCACCCCGCCGCAGACGCCCTGTCAACCCACCCGCAGGTGCACTGGTGGACGCGCGTGTTCTGGAGTACCTGCGCCGTGCAGCTGATGAGGACAACAACGACTTTTTTTGTCGCAGCATGGCACCTTTAATGCGCCGGGTACCAGTGCATAGGCTGGTGCGGCTGCAATCGAATATGCTGTCGCTAATCGACAGTGCTACACGCCCTCTTAGTTCAAGGCGGTGCTTCACAGCTATCGAGCAGTGGCGTAGTGTCTTTATGCCCTCTGCGGGGGTCCATTTTCCAGGGCCCTCCCAACCTGTCCCTGGAATATCGCAGATGCTGCAATATCCTCCAGGCCCAAGATACCTCTCCCCTGGCCCAATGGCTGGCCCTGTCCGTCACTTACCTCCATACTCCCTACCTGCCCCAAGTTTACAGGCTCCCATGCAGCCTCACGGCTACCAGACCCAGTATCACCCCCACTATGCTGTGCAGGAACATCCTCATCAGTGCCGGGGACAGCATAGTGGTGCGGATATGTCTGCTTACACCTCGCCGCCATATGCCTATCACAATCTGTAGGGGCGTGTGTGTTCTAAGGCCAAATGTTAAAAAGCCATGACAGCCTAGGAATCCTTCCAGGTTTCTTTATGCAATGCATCATGTTGGTGCCAATTTTTGTTGGGGTATGTTCTCCCGCGTGGAGTGTATGTGCAAATAACATAAACGCCAAGGTTTTATATATTTCACTCCCGTGTGGACAATCCTTCTGTTACATAGCTCACCGATTTCTACAGCCTCTACCACTATGAGGTGCCATGACGTAAGATGCTTGGACGGTATGACATTTCTCCACCGCATTGTTGAGGTCTTCGTTGATCGGAAGGGGTTTGGAATACCAGGAACTGAGGTGTTATTAGTATAGTTATTGTTTGCCCATACCTACCTTTACTCACGCAGAATGGGGCGCTGACATATAGGGCAGGAAATCCTTTGTCTACACAAGAGGATGTTATGTCCAGGAATTATTGGCTTAAAAAAAGGGTATTCCAAACGCCTCCCGAGCTTTAAGCTCGCAACCCATGTCAAGGGGCCTCAAGTTTTGCGAGTCCCTAACCCTCCTCCCCCCCCAAACCAAAAAAGGACTAGAGGGATAAACAGACGTTCGACAAAAGAATACTAACTTCACCACACCTCAAATGGCTACGTTCTGGCAGGTTACATCTCAAGGCTGGCTGTCAAAATACTCAGCAAATTGGTGGCGCACTCGCAGGCCAGATGTCGGTGGCCGCCCTGGCCGAGCAGCCTGGGCGAGGCTGGTGGTGGGTGCAGATGTTAACATATATTCCCCATCATGAGCGGCATCATGGATGCGGGTAAAGTTGTGCAGCACAACACAGGCTTTGATCACACATGTCACATTTAACGGCGACATTTGCATTGCTGTCATCAGGACCCTCCACTTGCTGGCCATGATGCCAAAGGCGCATTCCACCACTTTCCGTGCTCTGCCTAGCCGGTTATTGAAAATGCGCCTACGGTTATCCATGCCCCTCCGCGCATATGGACGCATGACTTGTCTGCTGAGGGCAAAACCCTCATCTGCAACCATAACATAAGGAACGGGTGGACGGCTGGTGCCAGGGAGGATGCTAGGCTCGGGAACATCAAGTTGGTTAGACATTAGACGCTGGCCCATTCTGGACGAGCGAAAAATGCGGGCATCCGCAGAGCTTCCATAGGACCCGATGTCCACGATGGTAAAGCACAAATTACAGTCCGACAAGGCCAGCAAGACTATGGAAAAAAACTGCTTGTAGTTGAAGTATCGAGACCCAGAGTGGGGGGTTTTTGGACACGGATGTGCTTCCCATCCAGTGCACCAATACAGTGGGGAAATTGAGTGTTGGTTTCAAACTGCTGGGCTATTCGAAGCCAGTGTTGGGCCGTAGGCTGAGGGATCACGCTGCTCTTCAATCTCAGCCACAGGACCACACAGGTTGCTGGGACAATGTCGGAAATAGTGGACACTCCAAGAAGGAATTCGAAATGAAGGGAATGGTAGCTATTGCCGGTCGCCAAAAATCTACAGGAAATCAGGAAAACAAACCACAAAGCCAACATGTTAGGTAGGACATGAAGCACCTAAAACAATGTGTAACTTGGATAACAAAACAGCACATACCGTAAGGTGACACTCCTCTGGGGAAATACAGCGCCGCATGTTGGTGTCCTGATAGGTTATTCCAGGCCGAACCAGCTCCAGCAGCATATCAAAGGCAGGCACAGACAGGCGGCAAAAGGAGCGAAATTTTTCGGGATGACGACGGAGGTCAGCAAAGAGGGTATGAAAATGCCCTTTAGAGGTGCGTTGGGCCACTATTGGGTGAACCCACATCCTACCTGATCTCCGCCGGTGTGGCCATAGAATGCTACCGCGTTGGCCAAACCTCCGGGATACTATCCATGCTAATAGGACACGGGCCAGAGAGCTAGGCGGCATACACTGCATGGTTTGAACACTGGGTTGCACCAAAAGCACACAAATGAAGAAACACAGGTGCACACATCACAGCAGGGGTGTTGCTTTCTTGGCCTTTTTGTATGCTGGCGTAAACAGAACAGCTGCGTGCGTTTTTTACACGCGCATGAAAAACGCATGTCTTACGCGCGTAATACACGCACACATGGTTAAAATACGCATGGCACACGCTGCTGACACGCGCGCAAAACGCTGCGTTTTTTGCGCGCGCAAAAACGCAACGTTCGTCTGAATCTGCCCTATATGATATAAAAAAAGAGAGGGTATTTGCAAAATCCCTATTACTGAAAAAAAAAGTAAACCAATATATATTAGCCCATAATGGACAAGATTGTGGTATGCGATGTGAGCATTTACTGATGCATATGGCGAATGTGCACTGCAAATGCAGTGTGAATGGACCTTTAGACAACCTTTATACACAACCCCTCAGTTGGGTAAAGCAGAAATCCAGTGTAAGGAGCGACTCTACCTTTGCAGGACTTTTCATATTTGTGTCTTACACTGACGTCCGATTTGCTGTCCGATTCCCCCATTGATAACAGCAGATTGTGGTAGGAGTTCAACAGAAGGCCCCCTGAGGTTAGCATATTGCTAAGGTTGTCCTTAACCCCTTCCTGCTCCGCTCATTACTATTACAACACGCTGAGCAAATTGTTCCTGCTCAGCTCAGTAACAGTATGGTGCAGGTGAAATCCAGCGCCATTCCCAACCCCCGACACATTTATGAGTTGTGATACCTGCTGTATCGTACAGCAGTTATCCCAGCTCATACCTCGGGGATCGATAGCAGTGGTTTACGCCGATTGACCCCTTAAATGCGGCGCTCAATAGCAATCACCAAACTTAAGGGGTTACAACGCCATCGGCTACCTTGCGACGCAATTGCGGGGTGCCGATGGTTGCTATGGTAACCGGAGAACTAATAATAGCCACTGGGTCTGCCATCTGCAGAAGGTGATTACATAAGTATTGTAGGATATTATAACAGCGATCGGACAGTTGGACCTTTGGGGTCCTGTGGTGGTGGTGGTTACTTGTTGTTGCTGTATCTTGGACAGTTTATGGGTCAGTTTAGTGGTACTTTTTAGTCCATGTGTCCTTAGGACATGTTTATTATGTCATCTGCGAACTTGAGGTTTGTGTCCCATATTTTTTGTGAAGGTTTTGTCTTTAGTAGTGTATCTAGCCTTATAGGGGATGTTGTTCTCAGTAAAATATCTTTTTGTGCCACTTGGGAAATCTCTCTACTTTGTGACTTTTGCCTTATCAAACCGAGTTGTGATACATTGTTTGCACCATATAAATAACTATATATTTGAAATTGTGTATTTTCTGACCACCACTGCAATCCTTTGTTTTAGATTATTTTAACTGTTTTTATGAGATTATAGTATATTATCTGTATATATTGCACTAATAAAGATATTTTGTTATTCACCATGTGTCGTTTTGCTATATGGTTTTGTGGTATACATTTGTAGGTATTTGACAGGTATAATACCCTGCAACACATAAGTATTGTAGGATATTATAACAGCGATCGGACTGTTGGACCTTCAAGTCCCTAGTGAGATGGAAAAAAAAAGTAAACATTTTTTTTATACAAAAATAAAAAAGTACGAATTTAAAGTAATAAATTTAAATTTAAAACTCACCCTTTTCCATTATCAAGAACTTAATTATTAGAAAAAATAAATAAACTATACGAATTGGCATCGCCGCATCGGTAATGGTCTGAACTATAAAAATATTATGTCATTTATCCAATGCAGTGAACGCCATAAAAATAAATAATAAAAAACGATACCAGAATTGCTATGTTTTTGGTCATCAAAATTTTTTTTTATAAAAAGTGATCAAAAAGTTGCATGTATCCAAAAATGGTACAAATAAAAAGAAATATAGCTCGAATTGCAAAAAACAAGCCCTCATACAGCTCTATCGACCAAAAAATAAATAAAAAATGTATGGTTCTCAGAACGTGGCAACAGAAAAAATACATTATTTTTACAAAATAAATGTTATTGTGCAAATAGTTGTAAAACATAAAAGAGCAATATAAATTTGGCATCACCAGAATCGTACTGACCCACAGAATAAAGTAAATATGTCAATTATAGTGCACGGTGAACACTGTAAAAAAAAGAATAAAAAACAATAGCAGAATTGCTGTTTTTTGGTCACCACGCTTCTCAAAAAATAGAATAAAAAGTGATCAAAAAGTTGCATGTATCCAAAAATGGTACCGGTAAAAACTACAGATTGTCCTGCAAAAATCAGCCCTCACACTGCTCTGTCACAAAAAAGAAGTTATGGCTCTCAGAATATGGCGAGACAAAATGTGCAGAGTGCGATTCAAAAGGGGGATAAGATCGGGCACCATTTATCAGTGTGACACCGGCCACAGAACTGCGGATTATTATTTATTTACCACATTATTATATCCTCTTATTATATACTGATGTACACCGCACAGCTTACATATGCCCCCAGATTATAAAGTGAAATACCAGCAAAACCCCAAACAGAAAAATTACTGAGCAAAATCTGTGCTTCATAAACCAAATGGCGCTCCCGCCATTCTGAACCCTTCAGTGTGCCCAAACAGCAGATCCACATCCACATATATGGCATTGCCATACCCGGGAGAAACGGCTTAACAGTTTATGATGTATTTGTCTTCAGGGGCACAAGCTGGGTATAACATATTGTGCACTAAAATGGCATATCAGCGGAAAATCCACTGCACATTTTTCTAGTAAAAATAGTAGTATTGGGTCATACTCACTGCACCCCTTAATAAATGCCTTGAGGGGTATATTTTAAAAAATGGGGTCACTTCTTGGAAGTTTGTTTTACTATTTGACCTCAGAGCCCTGCAATTGGGGGCAAACTATGGAAAAATCACTAACATAGACCTCAAATGTGCATGGTGCTCTTTCACTCCTATCATCTAACACCAATCCAGCAAAATCTGCGCTCCTACAGCCAAATGGCGCTCCTTCTCTTCAGAGCCCTGCCGTGTGCCCAAACAGCTGTTTAGGGCCACATATGGGATATTGCTGTACTCAGGAGAAATTTAGTAAAAAATTGTGCGGTGTTTTTTTCTCCAATTACCCCTTGTAAAAATAAAACATTTAGAGCTAAAACAGCAATGTTTCGGGAAAAATTTAATTTGTAATTTTCACTGCCTAATTCTAATAAAATCTATGAAACAGCATTGGGGTCAAAATATTCACTACCACCCTACAGCTGCATGCCAAACGGGGCACCTGCCATTCTGAGCCCTGCCGTATGTCCAAATAGCAGTTTATGACAACATATGGGGTATTATGCTACTTGAGAGAACTTGATTTACAAATGTTGGTGTTCTTTTTCTCTTTCATTCTTTGTGAAAATGAAAAATTTTTAGATTTTAATATCTATGACCTAATTTCAATAAATTCAGCAAAACACCTGTGGGGTTAAAATGCTCGCTATACCGTTAGATGAATTACTTGGGAGTGTAGATCCGAAATGGTGTCTTTTTGGGGATGTTTCCTATGTTTTGGCACCACAAGACCTCTTCAAACATGACATAGTGCCTAAAATATATTCTAATAAAAAGGAGGCCCCAAAATCTAGTAGGTGCTCCTTTGCTTCTGAAGCCTGTGCTTCAGTCCACTAGGGCCACATGTGGGACATTTTTAAAAGCTGCAGAATCTGAACAATAAATATTGAGTTAAGTTTCTCTGGTAAAACTTTCTGAGTTACAGAAAAAAAAATGGATTATAATGGAATTTCTTTAAAAAAAATATATATCTTTGTAAATTTCACCTCCAAAATCTTAACTAGTAACTATTTTGTTTTGTATTACTATCTGTCTTAGAAGCAGATACACTCAAATTTAGAAAAATCTAAATTTTTCTAAAATTTCTCTAAATGTAGGTGTTTTTCACAAATAAACACTAAAGGTATTGACCAAATTTTACCACTAACATAAAGTACAATGTGTCACGAGAAAAAATTCTCAGAATCGCTTGGATAAAGAATAGCATTCCAAAGTTATTACCAGGTAAAGAGACACAGGTCAGATTTGAAAAATGGTGTCTGAGCCTTAAGGCCCAAACTAGGCGGCGTCTTTAAGGGGTTAAAGTGGTTTTACATCTCATAAAGTGGGGGAATACAACTAGGATATGCCATCACTTTCTGATTGTGGAGTTCTGACTGCCATGACTACTTGATGTTTAGTAAAGCCAATCCCTGTCTTTACAGTTTACCAAATGGACCATCAATGGTCTAAGAAATGACCCAGATGAAGAGACTATGAAGAAATTCTTCGGTTCTCTTGACTATAAATGCAGCAGAGATTGTGGTATCCATATAATGCAGCCATTTTTAATGAATACATATGGTTGTTGGCCTTCTACCCGCTCTGGTAGGCCTATGATATATATAATTTACGCTGCATTCGTTCACATCAGGTATGACCGTCTTGTCTCAGGATGTCTCGATTCTTACCACCTCTATTACCTTTCCAGGACATGGTACATGAGGTAATGGCTGCCCACAGCTGTTCTGATACCTATTACAAGCTGGTAGGGGAATTGTGAAGCAGTATGTAGTCAGGATTGTAAGGAGTAAGAGGGCTGAGCACAGGAGATGCAGCATGTAGCGTGTTCTTACTGGTGCACAGTCACATCCTCTAATGGGGGTTTTTATTAAAATTCAAATGATGTATTTTCAGATAATATAAATGATTTCCCCATGTCACACAGACAGAAATGATCATTTATCACCTATAAAGAATTCATCAGAGTACGTTCCCATTAAAAACTACAATTTCATTTATTTTCAATAAAAAAATTCTCTATACAGTAAAGCAATTGATGAAAACACCCGGGAAAAATGAGCGCTCACAGATCACACTAAACTTTTCTAGAGGTACAAATCATACAATATCATCAAATTCATATTCCCAATACAAGTTATAATAACCTGAATAAGATTATCACTATCTCCCTGCTTTGTGCACTGATGTTCTCTAAAAAGAGTCCCATATCAGTTTGCAGGTTAAGAGAAGTATAAATCAATAGGTAACAGACCCCAGCTGGATCTGCAGCGCTACCCCAACGTACGTTTCGCTTCAGCTTCGTCAGTGAAATGATAATTTATCAGATGTTCAGCAGCTGCAGATCCTTACAGATTGTAATAACTAGACACACACTAAACCGACTGTGAGAGATGAACATTACAAGTTCTATGCACCACCAGTGACCCATATGCCCGACTTTTATCATATATTATGGGATTTCATTCTATTCCTGAGCTGTAATCTTGGCAGTGCTGGGTAAGAGTCTGACCACAGACAAACATTATGAATATAGAAATTGCATTCAAAATGTACATAAAAATCAAACAATAAAATGAATGGTGAAGCCATACTGATATATGTAAATGATAAGTGTGGTCATAAAAGCAGCTCTCACCGGGTATATCTATTGTGATGTCACTACTATAAAAAATTATAGTAAATCCATATTGAAATATGCAAATTATTGGTGTGGTCATAAAAGCAGCTCACACCGGGTATAGCTATTGTGATGTCACAGAGCATGGGTATATACTATGGTGCTGGCCACAGATCTGTCACTCATCAGTTGGATGTGACCGGTAAGTACTCTATCAGCGCTACGTCTCTAGATGAGTCTCATCTATCAGTTTCTTTATGAATATTTTATTCTTAGGTATAATTCTGCTGTGTCTGCCATTTAAAGTTTAGTTTATATTTGGAATACTTATACTAATTTACTAAGAAGTTGCTAAATGGCAATATGGCGGCCTGTGACTTCTGCTCCATAGACAGAATGCAGCTTGCAGACAGAAATTGGCATCTGTATTCTGCTGGTAAAGTGATAAAGCAACCACAAAGAAAGGGAATGTGAATGTCCCGCAGCCCTGAGAACTTATTATTGGAACCCTTCAGTTTATAACAGGAGTCATTCTCATAATAAATATTTACTAGGGAATTACCAATTATGCATTTTAGGTTCTCTACTTATGTAAAATACACTATTATTATTAATAATTACTAGTATACAAATATTAGGGAAGTGATTTATTAAGAACAGCCCTGACCCCCTAATACTGTATCCTCAATAGCAATTGTCATTTTTCATTAACAAATTACAGAGGTTCTAAATTATGGTTAGTATCTCATATAAAATTACATACACCCCGGAAATGTCATACTGTGTCAATTCAACAACCAATACATTGTTCCAACATCCAGACCCCAAGCAATGTCGTTCACAGGTGGTCCAAGCCCCAAGACCCCAAGCAATGTCATTCACAGCTGGTCCAAGCCCCAAGACCCCAAGCAATGTCATTCACAGGGGGTCCAAGCCCCAAGACCCCAAGCAATGTCATTCACAGGGGGTCCAAGCCCCAAGACCCCAAGCAATGTGATCTTCAAACACTTCTTATTGACCAGATCCTGTACTTGGAATGCCGCTTTTATAACTAATTTCTCCAGCTGGTTCCCTCAGAGTTTTTCGCTAACTATTTCTTTCTCTGGTCATTCTAGATCTTGCTGTTGGATTGACACTGTTGGATTACTGTGTTGCTTTTACGGTCAGCGATTTGTCCTATTTTCAGAGAACTAGAGGCGATTAGTTAAATTCAATCTTTACTGCCTCCTGGTTTTCTACCACGGACATTGGTGCAGTTTTGCACCCGGGGCATTAAACAACCATGCCCTTTTGGAGAAAAACAAAAAAATATCATGTCTCTCAGATTCCTGATAAAGGAAATCTGATGAAAGAGATACCAACTATGGAAGAGCCTAACATCTCGCTCCAGAAGTTTTCTATCATCAAAGATATGGCAGCCGAAAAATGCAGCGATCCAAGTCACAGCAAACCTTGTGACATTGGCTCAAAGAACACCAAGAAGAGCGCAATCAGGAGCTTGGGCAGCAGCGCTGTGATTGGTGCTAAAGAACTGGATCGCTGTTTCCCAAATAGACGGCTGAGATTATACGTTGCCACCTGGAATATGGAGGGGAAGGTGAGAAGTAATGTACAAT